>NW_012116833.1:1751156-1759814 GCF_000951035.1 Colobus angolensis palliatus | reverse complement strand
TTCTTCTCAGCACCATATCGCACTTATTCCAAAATTGACCACATAATTGGAAGTAAAGCACTCCTCAGCAAATGTACAAGAACAGAAATTATGCAAATGTGACAAACCTCATCTGATATAATTCGAGGATAATAATTTTCAAATGAGCTATTTTATAAACTAAACAATTTTTATTTAATAAATCAAATAGAAAAATGTATTACACATTTGTATATGAAGAGCAATGTGGTACATGACGAACAATATATAGTCCCCGTACAGTAGGAGTTTATAAGCTAGTGCGAAAGAAATGTATATATAGAAACCAGACTAAGTGCAATAGCTGAGAACACAAAACCATTCTTCATATGGCTTTCTTATATAGATCCCATAACAAAATACTCAAATGTAGCTCTGTAAGGACATCTTTGAGGAAAACAACTACTTTGGTCTGGATAGGTAGCTTTCTGGTGCTCTAAATTACAATAAAAAGATCCTAAAGGACTGAATCTTTAGTGTATCCCTTAGACCATCTCAAATATCAAAGCCTCAAGTAGGATTTGACAGACCATAGACTATAATGTAGTTCACTGTGGTGATTACAAAAGGAACCTCTTAAATTACCAAGCACATTATTAAAGGTACAAAGTGCTATGAGAGCCTAATAGGAGAGAAATAATAAGAAGGAACTTACCTGTAGTGAAAGGTTTGGGTAAGATTTCACAGAGGGTTTGGTATTATTGAATTTTGGTGTGACATGTGATATAACTTGATTGTAAGATGTATGAGAGTTCAGAAAGTGTAATATAGACAGGAGAAACTAGAAGATAGGCTAGTGTATTAGTCCGTTCTCATGCTACTACAAAAAAACTGTCCAAGGCTGAGCAATTTATGATGGAAATAGGTTTAATTGACTTACAGTTCCACATTGCTGGAGAGGCCTCAGGAAACTCACAATCGTGGTGGAAGGAAAAGGAGAAGCAGGCACTTTTTTGACAGAGGGGGAAGATAAAGAGAGTGCTGAGTGAAGAGTGAAGCCCCTTATAAAACCATCAGATCTTGTGAGAACTAACTCACTATCACAAGAACAGTACAGGGGAAACCATCACCACAATTCAATTATCTCCACCTGTTCCTGCCCCTAACATATGTGAATTATTGGAACTACAATTTAAGATGAGATTTGGGTGGAGACACAGCTAAATCATATCATTCTGCCTCTGGCCCCTCCAAAATCTCATGTCTTCACATTTCAAAATACAATCATGCCTTAGTCTTAGCTCATTCCAGCATTAGCTCAAAATTCCAAGTCCAAAGCCTCATCTGAGACAAGGAAAATCTGTAAAATCAAAATCATGTGAGTTATCTGCTAGATATAATGGGGATACAGGCATTGGGTAAATATACCTGTTCCAAATGGGAGAAATTGGCCAGAAAAAGGGGATATAGGCCGCATGCAAGTCCAAAATCCAATAGAGGAGTCATTACACCTTAAAGTTCCAAAATGAACTCTTTTGACTCCATGTCTCACATCCAGATCACACTGATGGAGATGGGCTCCCAGGGTCTTGGGCAGCTCCACTCCTGTGGCCTTGCAGGCTACAGTCCCCCTCTTGGTTCCTTTTATGAGCTGGCATTGAGTGTCTGTAGTTTTTTGAGGTGTGGGGTGCAAGCTGTTGGTGGATCTACCATCCTGGGGTCTGGAGAATATTGGCCCCTTTCTCACAGCTTCACTAGGCAGTGTCCCAGTGGGAACTCTGTGTGGGGGCTCTGACCCCACATTTTCATTCTGTACTGCCTTAGCAGAGGTTCTCCATGAGGACTCTGCCTCTGCAGCAAACTTCTGCTTGGACATTCAGGCATTTCCATACATCCTCTGAAATCTAGGCAGAGGTTTCTGAACCTCAATTCTTGACTTCTGTGAACTGGCAGGCTCAACACCAGTTGGAAGCTGCTAAGGCTTGGGGCTTATACCCTCTGCCATGGCCTGAGCTGTACCTTGGCCCTTTTAGCCATGGCTGAAGCTGAAAGCAGCTGGGATGCAGGGCAGCAAGCCCTGAGGCTGCACACAGCAGGGGTCCCTGAGCCTGGCCAGGAACCATTTTTACCTCCTAGGCCTCCAGGCCTGTGTTGAGAGGGGCTGTTGTGAAGGTCTCTGACATGTCCTGGAGACATTTTCCCCATTGTCTTGGTGATTAGCATTTGGCTACCCCTTACTTATGCAAATGCAGATTTCTGCAGCAGGCTTGAATTTCTCCCCAGAAGATGGGTTTTTCTTTTCCACTGCACTATCAGGCTGTAAATTTTCCAAACTTTTATGCTCTGCTTGTTCTTGAATGCTTTGGCACTTAGAAATGTTTTCCACAAGATACTCAAAATTATCTCTCCCAAGTTGAAAGTTTCACAGATCTCTAGGGTAAGGGCAAAATGCCACCAGTCTCTGCTAGCAAGAGTGACCTTTACTCCAGTTTCCAACAACTTCTTCATCTTCATCTGGGACCATCTCAGCCTGGACTTCATTGTCCATATCACTATCAGCATTTTGGTCAAAGCCATTCAACAAGTCTCTAGGAAGTTCTTACCCTTCCCACATCTTCCTATCTTCTGAGCCCTCCAAGTTTCTAGAAAGTTCCAAACTTTCCCACATTTTCCTGTCCTCTTCTGGGCCCTCCAAACTGTTCCAACTTCTGCCTGTTACCCAGTTCCAAATTTGCTTTTAAATTTTCAGGTATCCTTATAGTAGCACCCCACTCTCTGTGGTACCAATTTACTGTATTACTCTGTTCTCATGCTACTATAAAGCACTGCCCAAGATGGGGTAATTTATAAAGGAAAGAGGTTTAATCGACTCACTCTGTTCCTCATTGCTGGGGAGGCCTCAGGAAACTTACAATCAAGGCAGAAGGGGAAGGAGAAGCAGGCACCTTCTTCATAGGACAGGAAGATAAGGTGAGTGCTGAGAGAAAGGGGAAACCCCTTATGAAACAATCCAATCTCATGAGAACTCCCTCACTGTCATGAGAACAGCATGGGGGAAACCACTTACATGATTCAATTATCTCCACCTGGTTCGGCCCTTGACAAGTGGGGATTATTGGAACTACAATTTCAAAAGAGATTTGGGTGTGGCACAGCCAAATCATATCAACTAGGAACCAATTATGGAGGGTCTTCAATACTGCTGTAAGAAGATTGTGCTTTATGCTGTAGCGGATAGTGAAATTTGAGTATCAGAGTAACAAAAGTGGAGCCACATTTTTAGACTTTTTTTTTCTGCAGACAGTGTGAATACTGTATTGAAGTGGAAGGAAATTGGCTGCATTGAAAACCGTTTGAGCATTGTCATAGTCCAGGTGAGAAGTAGTGGGGGCCTAGACTACAATAATGTTAGTACACGTTTATAGGAGGGGACACATAGAAGGATGATTGCAAAGATAAGACTAAAAGTGCTTGACAAGTATTTAGCTGTAGGGAAGAAAATAAAGACTATATAGTGACTCTGGATTCCTGTGAAGATGGGAATGTCATTAACAGAGTTGGGGATACAGGAAGATACAAAAATGTGAAGAAAAGATTCAATATTTGATGTAAGATTGCAATACCAGCAGGCATTCAGAAAGCATTTGGGAATATATATCTGTGTATAAAAATAGAAAGCAACAAGGTGATGAGAGAAGAAAAAAAACACCTATGGTTATTATTAGCAGAAATAATGGAAAAACACACTTCCCTCATTGGACAGTTTCTTTAGGATATTTGTAGGAGGCCAAAGGAGAGTAGAGGTAATTTTATTTGGCAACATGTTTTTCTTTCTGCTGCCAAAGTAAAGTATGCTATTTCTAGAATATCTGAAGAGTTTTATACTTTTCATCTAAAAAATTGATATTTTAAAAATAAAAGTATTTGTAAAGCTATAGGCAGCTATCTTATTCTAGACTCAATCAGGGGTGTTCATCATTGAGGTAGAAGAAATAGTAAGGATATATATTTATACCACAATTAATATCCTTTTGGCACATGAATACTAAGAAACAACCACCACCACCTGTAACAAGTTTTTATCAATAATATTTGAACTAGAAAATGACCACGATTTCTTACTTGAGAGAAAGAAATCGAGTGGTTGAAAATTTAATTTCTCAATAATGCACTAGATATTAGATTAAAAGTTTAAAAACATATCATAGGTAATGAAAACTGGGTATGTACATCTTTTATTGAAGATATTTCTATGATAGAGTTTATTGCATTGCCTTTTACTGATCTCACCGGAACCAAAGAATTGACACTTAACTCCAAACTGTTGTTATGTGTAAGTTTACCTTTTACTTAAAAGTGACTTTCCTCTAACTTTTGAGTCAATCTTCTAAGACAAACTTGTAGAAGTGCACAGGATTGAAATGTAAATGGTTAGAGAGGGCTTACGTTAAATAAAATGTCTGGCAGACATGCTGGTGGTGGTGGGTGCATTATAACACACGTCCTTGGCTTTTGCCAGTGTGATTAGGGGGAGAAAATTAGTAAATGAATGTGTTAGTAACTGAGAAAAACCTCAGGGTTTTTTACACAGAAAGTGAAGAATTAAGTCGGGATCTGTTGACTTCATGTATAATTGAGAACACTAAAAAGAGATATCATGCTGCTATGAGGGGAAGGGGGAATTGAACATTGAATTTTCTTTTGCAGACTTTTATTCTGCAATGTCGCTTATTTTGAGCCAGTCCAGGCACATCATTACAGCTATACGATTCTCAGACCCCAGTTCTAGGCATCTTATGTAAAAAACAAGTGTTATTCCCCAGAATGAAAATATCTTGTTTGAAGACTCAATTTCTTATAAACTCTGCTTTATGTATCAAAACCCAGAATAACAAAAAGGCCGAGAGTAATTTCCAGTGGCATCGGACTGCATAACATAAAACTAAACAACACTTTTTTCTAGCATCATCTTCTCAAAACCAAAGGACTTTTAAATGTGTATATATGAGACATTGGAAAACTTGTCAGTAGATGGCATATCATTTTATTATGGATACAGTAAAATATCGCTCTCTGACAAGGGCAAAATTGACAAAAAAAGTTCTAAAGTCAAAATATCTTTAAAATTGAGAGCTCTAGGTTAAGATTTATTGTGCACTATAAGTCTTGTTAGTGTACAAATGTTTAATGAGTCCTGTAAATCTGAACTAAATGTTATGTTAGTTATTTAAATTATCAAATTAAAATGCGGAGACTATGTCTACACTATAAACCTGTAAATGATCTACAACTTGGCCTACTCCAAATATCTGTTTGAAATATCTAGACATTTCTGGTAGTTATAAGGCAAAAGTAATTTGAATTTGAGCCAAACAACTTGGTTTCCAGCCTGGGCTATGCCACTTAGTAAGTATTTGACTTTAGGCAACTCAACTGACATCTCTGAGACTCATGCTTATCTTATGTAAAAAAGGAATGTAATATACACTTCACAGATTATAAGAACAAAAGAAAGCTATGAAACAAAAAACATTCTGAGAAGCCCAACACAAAATAGATTTTGTTTTATTTTGTTTTCTTTGAGGGGGAGGCGGACATCCCTGGTTGGGCTTGAACACAGTAGATTTTTGAGGGGTGTTGTTTAAATCATGTGTGGGAAAAAGATAAAGTTATTCAAGAAATTGTGTTATGATAACTATTTGGACTTTAACAAAGAACTTTAATTCCCATCTCATACCATATGCCAAAATAAACTTTAAATACATGTAAACGCTAAGTCTAAAATTGAAAACTATAAAATATCAAGGAAAATATAAATAAATAACGATCTGCTCCATAGCAGTGAAGATATTTCTAAGTGTTGAAGAAAAAAATGAGGGAAACAATTAATAGATTCAATAACACCATAAACAAAGGCAAATAATAGACTGGAAAATATTTGCAACACATATTATAGGCAAATAGTTAATGTCCAAAAGTAAGAATTCTTACAAGCCAATTAAATAAGGAAGAATTCTTACAAGCCAATTAAATAGATACTTGATGTTTTAGAAATGAGCTAAGGTCATGAACAAGCAATTCACAAAAGAAATAGTTTTAAAAAAGTTACAGTAACCTAAGAAATGCAAGTTAAAATGGGATGTATTTCTCTTATAGGTTCGGCAATTTATAATAACAATAATCAAGGTCAGAAAAGGTGAGATGAAAAGGCCTTCTGCTGGTGATATTGTAAACTGGTGACATCTTTTTGAAGATAAATTTGGAAATATGTATTCTAAGCCTTAAAAATATACGTAATATTTGATCCAGCTATTAAAATATAATTTATTTTTCTAAATAATCAAAAGTTTGAACGGACATTATGCATAAAGATATTAATTGAAGAATTAAAATATCATAAAATTTAAGACAACTAGCATTCTCAACAATAGGGGATTGTTTAAATTGTAGTAGGCTGCATAATTGAATAATATGCAGTCATTAAAAGCCGCTTTTTACTTTTTAGTTGACATACCATAACTGTACAGATTTATGAGATACAGAGTGGTATTTCAACACATGTATACAATATGTAATTATCAAATCAGGGTAGTTAGCATATTCATCACCTTGAACATTTATCATTTTTTGTGTTGTGAACATTCAAAATTATTTACTCTAGCAGTGTGGAAATATACAATAAATTACTGTTAATTATAGTCACCCTTCAGTGCTGTAGGACATTAGATTTTTATTTCTCCTAGCTAGTTGTAATTTTGTATATATTAATGAACCTCTCCCTGTCATCTCCTCCCTCCTACTTTCTTACCCTCTAACAACCACTATTCTACTCTCTACGTCTATGGACTTACCTTTGTTAGCTCCCACATATAAATTAGAATATGTGCTATTTACCTTTCTGTTCCTGATTCATTTCACTTAGGATAACATTCTCCAGGCCCATCCATGTTGCCACAAATGACTAGATATCATTTTTTTTATGGCTGAATAATATTCCATTGTGTATATATACCAAACTTTCTTAATCTGTTCATCTGTTATTGGGCACCTTGGTTGATTCCAAATTTTGGCTAGTGTGAATAGTGCTGCAATTAACATAGGGGGTACAGATATCTCTTTAATATACTGATTTCCCTTTGGTTATATACAAATACACATGTATACACACGTTTTTGAAAAGTGTACACCAAAAATTTACACATTTTTGTTTTCTAGTGTTCTTTCTTTTGTAAGTCTTGTAAAATGAGCATGTGTTACTAAAAACCAGTATGTATTATTTTAAAACCTATAATTCTGAATCAAAATATAGATATTGAAAGGAAAACTAGTAAAATATCCCTTAAATAATCCACATGAAACATTTAGCTCATAGAAAGTGCTGTATAAAGGCAGGGCACGGTGGCTCAAGCCTGTAATCCCAGCACTTTGGGAGGCCGAGACGGGCGGATCATGAGGTCAGGAGATCGAGACTATCCTGGCTAAGATGGTGAAACCCCGTCTCTACTAAAAATACAAAAAACTAGCCGGGCGAGGTGGCGGGCGCCTGTAGTCCCAGCTACACGGGAGGCTGAGGCAGGAGAATGGCATAAACCCAGGAGGCGGAGCTTGCAATGAGCTGAGATCCGGCCACTGCACTCCATCCTGGGCGACAGAGCGAGACTCCATCTCAAAAAAAAAAAAAAAAAAGAAAGTGCTGTATAAATATTAGTTATGACTTATTACTATTACTATTATCATCATCACTGATTTTCAGCAGAAATATTTAAAGTTCCTTTTTTGTACCTTAAACCTTTTTACTGAGAGGATACTTAAAGATATTCTAGTTCAACTCTCTCATTTTATCAGCAAGGTTATACAGTGTTGATTTGGCTTACTTAAGGGATTACAGTTAATTTATGGAAAAACTGGGATCAAACCCAAACTTCGTCCTAAGATCCATATACACATTGCTATATTGGGATTACATGGTTTTAAACCTCACTAAAGGAGTCATTAAATCAGCACATGTCCCTGATTCCTTATCATGTTCTGGGACTCTGAAAACCCACCATACACCAATGACATAAAAGTTTTCCATTTTTAAAATTTATAGAAACTTGGCCTCAAATCACATAATGAAATATCAATGTCTCAGCCCCCCTAGAGCATCAGAATAATGTAGAATGTATCAGATATTTGAGGGCTAGAATTTTTGTCATAATTCTAAATAATGAAGAAAGATTTATGAATTATTCAGCATCAGAGAAATATTGATTGATTTACACAATGAACATTTATTAAGGTATATTTTGTATGGTAAAATAAGCATTGTATGAGGTACTGGGGAATTAATTGTGAAAAAGATGCACATGATCTCTGTTCCCATGTAGATTTCAGTACAGGATGGAAAGATTTTAGTTCAATTTAGAACAAAATTTAGGAAACAAATATCTGGTTCTATTAACTTTCAGACAATGTTATACTCTGCTATCTTTACCCAAATCTAGTAGATTTGATATCTCTATATATTTGATTTTTATACTAAAATAGTTATTTGACAAAAATGTGTATATTCAAGGTATACAATGCGATGATTTGACATAAACATACATTGTGTACTGATTACACATTCTTTTTTTTTTTCTTTTTATTTATTTTTTTTTATTATTGTACTTTAAGTTCTAGGGTACATGTGCATAACGTGCAGGTTTGTTACATATG
>NW_012116833.1:1671216-1745501 GCF_000951035.1 Colobus angolensis palliatus | reverse complement strand
GCAATGGCGGGCACCCCTCCCCCAGCCTCGCTGCTGCCCTGCGGTTAGATCGCCGCAGACTGCTGTGTTAGCAAGGAGGGAGGCTCCGTGTGCATGGGACCCTCACGGCCAGGTGTAGGATATATTCTCCTGGTGTGCCGGTTTGCTTACAGTGCAGTATTTGGGTGGGAGTTATCTGATTTTCCAGGTGTTGTGTGTCTCACTTCCCCTGGCTAGAAAAAGGGACTCCCTTCCCCCTTGCGCTTCCCAGGTGAGGTAATGCCTCGCCCTGCTTCAGCTCTCGCTGGTCAGGCTGCAGCAGCTGACCAGCACCGATTGTCTGGCACTCCCTAGGGAGATGACCCCAGTACCTCAGTTGAAAACGCAGAAATCACCGGTCTTCCGTGTCGCTCATGCTGGGAATTGGAGACTGGAGCTGTTCCTATTCGGCCATCTTGCTCCACCCCCCAGGAAGATATTCTTACATTGTCTTTGAGAAGTTTTATACTTTTCTCTTTTACAGTTATATTTTTTAGTACTATGTGAGGTAGAGTTTGACTTTTGTTTTTCCACATCGATACTTCATATTTCAGGATCATTTACTGAAAAGGCATCAGTTCCTCACTATGACAATCCATAATGTCATCTCTGCCATGTATGTAGTGATCACATAGTTATGAAACTGTTTCTGTCCTGTTTTCCGTTCTGCCAGTTTATGTGTCTATATCAGCATCATTGCCACACTGTGTCAATTGCTATAGCTCTAACACAAGTCTTGATTACTGGTACATGAATTCCTTCATTTTTTTTTCTTCAGGAGTATCTTGGCTGTTCCTAGGCATTTTTGTTTTCATGTAAATTTTAGAATCAGCTTTTCAAATTTCTTAAAAATGAGATTTTATTACTGTAATTACATTGTATCAATAGATCAAATCCTTAAACATGGCACATGTTTTAATTTTTTTAGGTCTTCTTTAATGTACCTAAATACAGTATAAAAAGTTACTCCTGTGGAAAAGTCACATACATTACATTATATTTATTCCTAGATATATAAATGTATGTATAGATATGGGCATTTTAATATTATTTTTAATGATTTGATGTTGATATAAGAAATGATCATTGGTTTTATATTCAGGAACATGCTAAGCTCATTTATTAATTCCAAAATTTACCTGTCAATTATTTTGAATTTCTACATAAATAATTGTATTATTTGTGAAAAATCACAGAACTTCCAGCAAAATGTTGAATAGTAATTGTGATACCCATCATCCTTTCTTTGTGTCTAATTATCAAAGGAGATGTTCTCAATGTTTCATCATGACATATAAAATCTTATGTAGCTTTTGTTTTGGTAGATACCCAGAATCAAATTAAGAAAATTTACTCTCATTTTCCTTGGCTAAAAATTTTGTTTGACTTTAGTCATGAATTAATGTTTAAGTTTATCAAACTTTTAAATCATAAATTAATATTTATTTTTATTAAACTTTTTAATCTATCAATTTAATTTTATGAATTTTCCCTCAATTTGTTAAGGTGGTCATTACATTATGCAATTTCTTAAAACTAGATGTATTTTAATATCCAGGAATAAGGTCCATTGGTCACGATATATTATTCTTTCTACACATTGCTTCATTCTGTTTATATTTTGTTTAGGGAATTTCAATCTGTGTTCATGAGTGATACTGCCGTAATCTTTTCTTATATGATCCTTGATAGATTTTGGTAACATAAATAATCTATTCTCATTAAATGAATAGGGTAATAGTCCTTCTTTTTCTTATTCTCTTGTAGAGTTTGTGTAACAATAACGTTATTTTTAAATATTTGGTGTAAATCATGTAAGATAATGAAGCTTGGGATTTTCTTTGTGGAAAAAAATCGTTGGACAGCTTATCCGATTTTCTTAACAGTTGTAGTACACTCAGGTTTTCTATTTGTTTTTGAGTCAATTTTGAAAAATTTTACCCCAAGGAAAATTATCTATTTCTTTTATATTTTCAAAATTATTGGGATAAAATTATTAATGATAGCCTTTTATATTTGTTATAGTTATGACATTGTGTGAGACATAATCCTGAAAAAACATAATCCCAAATGTTGAAATTGCAAAATATCAAAATTCCCAAAGATCAAAATCCCTAAAGTCTAAATAAGTCCCTAACATCTAAAATCCCCCAAATCACAATTACAGAATAGGTGCATCATGTTACATTGTGATGATTCTTTTACAATTCCTGATATCAGTTATCTGTTCTTCTACCCACCCACATTCATTATTACTCTCTCTTCCTACCTCCCTCCTCTCCATTCCCCATCCCCTACTCTCTCTTTATCTTAATAAATACTGTCAAAGAACATGCCCTTGTAATTTCAGTCTTTTGAACTTTGTGGACATAACATCATTTGCCTCTCAAGTAACTGCAAGAAACTATTCTACCAAATGCTTTGCGATATAATGTCATAAATCACTGTCTTCCCAAGCTCTAGTATCAGTTTTCTTACCATCCAATACCAATCTCTTAACCAAAGCCACGTATTTTATATGTTTATTATAGTATACTTCCACATCAAGTTATAGATTTCTGCATTAGCTAGAACAAGCTTCAAGACACAGCTCTGGTATTTTATAAATAAACATGTTATGTGTGCAAGAGTATATATTCTGTAGCTGTTTTGGTTTTGAATTTTATTTGTTGGAAACATTTTGTCAAGTTTATTGATCCCTTATTCAAATCTTCTATATGTTTACTGATTTATTTCTGCCTATTTTATGAATTAATGAGATTGGCTTTCTGTTTCCTCTTATGTTTCTGTCAATATTTGCTGTATAAATTTGAAGTCTATGTTATTAGAAGCATACAAGTGTTTTTCACATTATTTCTGTTGAATTGAAACTTTATTACCATTAAGTGGTGGGTTTGGATTATAATCCTGAAAGATGTAATACTGAAAAAACATAATCCCAAATGTTGAAATTGCAAAATATCAAAATTCCTAAAGATCAAAATCCCTAAAGTCTATATAAGTCCCTAACATTTAAAACCCCCAATATCACAACTGCAGAATAGGTGCATCATGTTAGAAGGAACTATTACCTTGCTATTGTCTTTATTTGGAAATTAAGTATGGTTTAAGGAAATAAGTATGGGTGCCACATTGACAAGGTGTGAATTTGTGGACTTAATTTTAGGTGTCAATTTGGCTGGATTGACGAATACCTAGAAACCTAGTACAGCAATTCACTATGCTATGTATTTCATTTTCCCTTATTTCTAATACTGGAGGTATAGATTGTGTAAAGACATTTAGAGAATTCTAATTTATTTTGTTTTGCATTTTTTGCAAACTTGAATTCACAAATACGAATTATCACAGCATTGACTTTATGTGTAAACATTGTGTGTGTACATTAAAATGTTGAAGCTTGGCCGGGCGCGGTGGCTCAAGCCTGTAATCCCAGCACTTTGGGAGGCCGAGACGGGCGGATCACGAGGTCAGGAGATCGAGACCATCCTGGCTAACACGGTGAAACCCCGTCTCTACTAAAAAATACAAAAAACTAGCCGGGCGAGGTGGCCGGCGCCTATAGTCCCAGCTACTCCGAAGGCTGAGGCAGGAGAATAGCGTAAACCTGGGAGGCGGAGCTTGCAGTGAGCTGAGATCCGGTCACTGCACTCCAGCCTGGGTGACAGAGCGAGACTCTGTCTCAAGAAAAAAAAAGAAAAAAAAAAGAAAAAAAAATGTTGAAGCTTTCACAAATGAAGAAATGTCTTTGTTATACATCTGTATTTGTAAAAGATAAAATTTCTTGAGTCCTTGGCATATGTGACAGTGACCCATCATGGTTTTTCATCAATCTTGTCAAGATTTACATTGTTTCTCATGGTATTTCACATGATTGCAGTTATAAAGCTGAGTGCACGCAATTATCAACGTAGAGATATGCATCGTTATATTTTCCTTTGTGAACTATTTTTTTATGAATATGGTTCATCTGCTCATAACTATTACATGCGTGTGACTGTCATTAGTATACACAAGTCTTTATGCCTTCAAAATTATATGTAATTATTGCCTATTTTATTGTGTAAAGTGGCCTATAAAGTATTGCCATGATTTTATACATTTCTCAAAAAAAAAATCCCCTTTTAAAAATATAAACAAATATCTTTTAAAAATTTATTACTATTTTTTAAGAATTATATGTTCCGGGTTATGGCATTCAAGTTTGTTTGTTTGTTTTTTTTTTTGAATCATAATTGGCTCCTGAAGTGACTTGTTTCATGAATAGTGTTGCTTTCCTAATTTAAAGTCTGTCTTGTGTGACATCTTTATACCAGTTTTTATAAATAAATAAAATATTTTTACAAAGGATGATACAAATAGTAAATGAAATAGTTAATTCTTATTTCTGTATGGATTTCCTTTCTGGAATGTATGTATGTAATTTAATTGACAAATATAATTGTATATATTTATAGTTCATAACATGTTTGTTTAAAATGTATACGCATTATGGAATAGCTAAATCAAGCAAATTGACAAATGCATAACTTCACATACTTACCATTTTTCTGTGGTGAGAACACTTAAATCTAGTCCCAGTCATTTTCAAGAATACAGTACATTGTTATTAACTGTAATCACTATGTTGTACATTAGATCTTAAACTTATTCCTCCTGAATAAACTGAAATTTTATGTCCTTTGCCAACACCTCCCAGCCCCGAGACCCTGGTAACCACCATTCTACTCTCTATTAGTTCATATTTTTAAAATACCACATGTAAGTGAGATCATGCAATGTTTGTCTTGCTATACCTGGCTTATTTCACTTAACAATGTCCTTCAGGTTTATCTATGTTGTTGCAAATGACAGTATTTCCTTCTTTTTAAAGTCTGAATATACTCCATTGTGTACATATAAGTGAACCCAAAATAATCTGAGACAGTTCTCAATTAATTTAGAAAGTTTATTTTCCCCAGGCTCGTGACACAGCCTCAGGACGTCCTGACATGTGCCCAAGGTGGTCAGGGTACAGCTTGGTTTTATACATTCTAGGGAAACATGAAACGTCAGTCAATGTGTGAGATGTACGTTGGTTCAGTCCAGAAAGGCAGGACAACTTCAAATGGGGATGTAGCGGGATGTGGGGTTAGGGTGGAGCTTCCAGGTCATACAGAAATAGGAGACAAACAGCTGCATTCTTTTGAATCTTTGATCACACATTCACTGAATACAAAATTTATTTGTGAGGGGTGGGTGGAGGAATAGTCACTTATGCCTTAGTCTGGCTCAGTGAACTTGCATATTTACATAAACCGCAGGACAGAGGAAGCAATCAGATATGTATTTGTCTCAGGTAATCAGAGGGATAACTGTGGGCAAATTGTGAGGGAACTATGTAGCTTTTTAAAAAATCTTTGTAGCTATCTTATTTAGGAGTAAAATGGGAGGCCAGTTTGCCTGACACAGTTCTCAGCTTGACATTTCCCTTTGGCTAACTGATTTTGCGGTTCTAACATTTATTTTCCTTTAAAATATATTACATTTTATTATTCATTCATTTGTGGATGGACACTTATGTTGATTGTGTCTTGGTTAATTGTGAATAATGCTGCAATGAACATGGGAGTATTTCTTCAAGATATCTTTTACCAGTGGGATTCCGGGTAGTTCTATTTTTAATTTTTTTAGGAACTTCCATACTGTTTTCCATAATGGCTGAACTAATTGGAATCCCCCCCACTGCAACAGTATGCAAGTATTCCTTTTTCTCCACTTCCTCTCCAACATTTATCTTTTGTGTTTTTGGTAATAGCCATTCTAACAGGTGTGAAGTGATGTTTCATTGTGGTTTTAATTTGCATTTCCCTGATGATTAATAATATTGAACATTTTTTTCATGTAACTGGCTGTTTGTGTGTGTTCTTTTGAGAAAAGGCTATTCAAATCATTTGCCCATTTTTAATTGGGCTGTTTATTTTCTTATTATGGAGTTAGTTGAGCTCCTTACATATTTTGGATATTAATCCCTTATCAGATATATGGTTTGCAAATATTTTATCCCATTCTGTAGTTTGTTCACTTTCTTTATTGTTTCCTTTGCTGTGCCAAAGCTTTTCCATTTGATGTAATCCCATTTGTCTATTTTTGCTATTATTGCCTGTGCTTTTGTGATCACATCCAAAAAATCACTGCCTAGACTAATGTTAAGAAAAATTTCCCCTGTGCTTACTTCTAGTCATTTTACTGTTTCAGAATATGTGTTTGAGTCTTTAATCCATTTTGAGTTGAATTTTGTACATGATGTGAGATAAGTGTATAATTTCCTTTTTCTGTGTGTAAATATACCGCTTTCCCAACACCATTTATTGAAAAGACTGTCCTTTCCACATTGTGTGTTCCTTGTCACAAAGGTGTCATTGTACACCTTTGTCAAAAATCAACTGACCTTAAATTCATGGATTTATTTATGAGCTCTCTATTGTGTTCCATTGGTCTATGTGTCTGTTTTTATGCCAGTACATGCTGTTTTGATTATTCTAGTTCTGAAGTATACTTTGAAGTGTGGTAGCATGATGCCTCCAGCTTGAGTCTTTTATTTTTGAGATTTTTTGGCTATTCTGGATCTTTTGTGATTCCATGAAAATTTTACAATTGATAAACTGTGATTTTTAAATTAATATTTATATGGCACAAAATTTTCCATTCTTTACTTCTCATCTTTCCTCAGCCTTAGGTTGTATATGGCCCTGTTTTAAAGCTTACAGCTAAATTTTCTCCCACAACCTTACAAACTGTCTCTGAACTAGAGTATGAATGTATTTACATTTAATGTCATCACTGATACGTATAGATTTATATTTCCCATGTTACTTCATGTTTTGTATTACTCTTGATTGTTCTTTTTCATTTTCTCTTTCTTTTTTCACTTTTCAACCATTTTTTAAATTTCAAGTTTTTTCCTGATAGTTGTTTGGAAATTATGGAATATATTTCTCATCCTTTAGTGTTCCTCTATATAGGACAACATCCACAGTTTGAAAATTAAAGTTGTAAGTAAGTGAGATTCTTTAGTCACCTCTCAGACAATACAGTAGCTCTCTAGCACTTTAATTCCATTCAACTGCTTTCAACTTATGTTACTGATGTCATGTATTTTAATTCATACTTTCTTAAAAACTTAAATTCCAAGATTCAAAAAATTGATCTCCAAGGGCAAACCCCAATGTAAACTATAGGTTTTGGGTGATAATGACATGTCAATGTGAGTTCATCAATTGTCACAAATGTACCACTTGAGCAAAGGATGTTGAGAGTAGGGGAGGCTAAGTGTATGTCTGGGGTGGGGGACACAGGGAACATATGGGAAATCTCTGTACCTTCTGCTCAATTTCTTTTTATGAACCTAAAACTGCTCTAAAAATGACATTTATTTAAAAATTGAATCCCATGGACATCACTATTATTGCTTTATACAGTAAATATTCATTTAGATTTATCCACATATTGACCACTTTTTTATCATTTTCTTCTGTCTAAGATTACTTTTTTCTGCCTTTAGAACATTCTTTCAAATTTTTCCTTGTGAAGGTTGTCTTGTGATGACTCTTTCAGTTTATTTTTGTCTGATAATATTTTCATCTTATCTTATCCTTGAAAGATATTTCACTTGATGTAGAATTCTAAATTGGCAGATTTTTTTTCATTATAATGAATATATTATTACACTGTCTTTTGACTGCCATTGTTCCATTGAGATACCAGATGTTTATCTACTTTCCACTTATTTGAATATATATATTTATATATATGTAAATATATATAAATATATATAAAAATAATATATATATGTTTTTTTCAGATTGCCATTAAGTGTTTCTCTCTCTCTCTAGTGTTTGGCTGTTTTCTTATGTCTATAGGTGTTAATTTCTTTTATTTTTAAAATTCATCAAGCTTTTTGAATCTTTGGTGTCTTTGATCATTACTATAAAATTTATAACCAGTATCTCTTTAAATATTGCTTCCACTTTGTCTTGTCTCTTTCCTCTTTCTGGGACTATAATTAACCACATTTTTAAATTCTATTTTTTTTGCCTCTTACCTCACTTACTTATCTTCAATCTTTTATCTCTCTGTGTTTGCATCATGGGTAATATATTCTGACCTATGTTTCAGTTTACAAATTCTCTCTTCAGTTATATCTAATTTCCTTTTAAAAGGAAATTTATGTGCTTTTTATGTGCTTTTTAGGTTTTCTTACTGCGTTTACTTTTATAAGTGCTACCAAATATGCTTTTATCAAATCTCCTCTACCACTTTTACAGTTTCTTGTTTTCTTTAAAATTGTTAATACTCTCTTCTAGCTCTCTAAACTGATTAAACATAGTTGTTTTAAAATGTATTTCTGATAATTCTATTGTCTGACATCTTCCTTGAGAATCTTCTATTTTTCCCTCCTGGGACCCGGCTTTCTTATATACTTGATTACTTTTGTGTGTCATTCATTGTCCTTGAACAAATAACATTGCTCTTGAGGATAATCTGAAACCTAGAATAAAGGAAACTTCATCAGAAGGAATTCACAGGTACTTTTGGGTGTCACTACATGTCTGTTACCATGTTAAACTAATTTCACAGCTTGATAGGTTCTAGATTATACAGGTGATATATATTTAAATTAAACAAAATAGCTTACTTCTGGTTTACTTTTATGCTGAGAGTCTATACTTTAAAGACTCAGCTTTCAAAGTTTAAAATTTTCCAGATTGCCATATGCTTTCAGAGCCAAAGGAAGTTTTTGTTCTTACCTCTCTGGATTTTCACTCCCCCTTCAATTTTTCCTGATAATTCCTAGCTATTGTATCATTTAGCCATTGCTTCTAAAGAGTGTTTTAAAACAAATATTTAGTCTACCATTTTAATTTGTTATTCAAGAAGAGTTGATTAGAATAACGAATCCTCTTATTGCAGCAGGATGAGCCGCAGACAAAACCTCTCAGACACGGAGTTGTAGAAGGAAGGGCTTTATTCAGCTCGGAGCATGGGCAAGCTACTGCCTTAAAATCCGGGCTCCCCGAGTGCACAATTTCTGTCCCTTTTAAGGGCTCACAACACTAAAGATTTCATATGAAAGGGCCGTGATTGATCGAGCAATCTAGAGGATACGTGACAGGGGTTTCATGCACTGATAGAAACAGAACAGGGCAGGGAGTTTCACAGTGTTCTTTTATACAATGCCAGGAATCTATGGATAACATTGGTTTCTAAGTCAAGAGTTGATTTTTAACTACTAGGTTTAGGCCAGGCAGGCCCAGGCCCGGTTTTGGGGCTGGTGCCGGGCTGTCTGTCTTTGGTTTCACTTCCTTGTGTTTTCTTAAAACATGTGCTGAGTATAAAACAATATGAGAGGGTCTCTCTCTTTCCTCATTATTACTGAAACTGAAATCTTTTCCTTCCTTTTCTTCAGGCTTAGCTGTGCATTTAAAAGGATGTTGTTCCTATTTCTCCACATCCTCTCCAGCACCTGTTGTTTCCTGACTTTTTAATGATTGCCATTCTAACTGGTGTGAGATGGTATCTCATTGTGGTTTTGATTTGCATTTCTCTGATGGCGAGTGATGATGAGCATTTTTTCATGTGTCTGTTGGCTGTATGAATGTCTTCTTTTGAGAAATATCTGTTCATATCGTTTCCCCACTTTTTGATGGGGTTGTTTGCTTTTTTCTTGTAAATTTGTTTGAGTTCTTTGTAGGTTCTGGATATCAGCCCTTTGTCAGATGAGTAGATTGCAAAAATTTTCTCCCATTCTGTAGGTTGCCTGTTCACTCTGATGGTAGTTTCTTTTGCTGTGCAGAAGCTCTTTAGTTTAATGAGATCCCATTTGTCAATTTTGGCTTTTGTTGCCGTTGCTTTTGGTGTTTTAGACATGAAGCCCTTGCCCATGCCTATGTCCTGAATGGTACTACCTAGGTTTTCTTCTAGGGTTTTTATGGTATTAGATCTAAGATTTAAGTCTCTAATCCATCTTGAATTAATTTTCGTATAAGGAGTAAGGAAAGGACCCAGTTTCAGCTTTCTACTTATGGCTAGCCAATTTTCCTAGCACCATTTATTAAATAGGGAATCCTTTCCCCATTTCTTGTTTCTCTCAGGTTTGTCAAAGATCAGATGGCTGTAGATGTGTGGTATTATTTCTGAGGACTCTGTTCTGTTCCATTGGTCTATATCTCGGTTTTGGTACCAGTACCATGCTGTTTTGGTTACTGTAGCCTTTTACACTGTTGGTGGGATTGTAAACTAGTTCAACCATTATGGAAAACAGTATGGCAATTCCTCAAGGATCTAGAAGTAGAAGTACCATATTACCCAGCCATCCCACTACTGGGTATATACCCAAAGGATTATAAATCATGCTGCTATAAAGACACATGCACACGTATGTTTATTGCGGCACTATTCACAATAGCAAAGACTTGGAATCAACCCAAATGTCCATCTGTGACAGACTGGATTAAGAAAATGTGGCACATATACACCATGGAATACTATGCAGCCATAAAAAAGGATGAGTTTGCGTCCTTTGTGGGGACATGGATGCAGCTGGAAACCATCATTCTTAGCAAACTATCACAAGAACAGAAAACCAAACACCACATGTTCTCACTCATAGGTGGGAACTGAACAATGAGATCACTTGGACTCAGGAAGGGGAACATCACAACCCGGGGCCTATCATGCGGAGGGGGGAGAGGGGAAGGATTGCATTGGGAGTTATACCTGATATAAATGACGAATTGTTGGGTGCTGATGAGTTGATGGGTGCAGCACACCAACATGGCACAAGTATACATACGTAACAAACCTGCACGTTATGCACATGTACCCTAGAACTTAAAGTATAATAATAAAAAAATAAATAATTAAAAAATAAATAAATAAAAATAAAAGGATGTTGTTATGTTTCCTGCCTTTCTAGGTGTACCTGTGGTGAGAGAGTCTTCATGTTTCTGACCATAATGCCAGAAATGAAAGTCTCCCAGGTTTATATTTAATGAATTTATCAAATACGTATGCAGAAAGAATATTCCAGTGAGCTGGGCCAAACTGTGTATGACCTTCATGTCCAATGCCTAGATTAAACAGAAGCCTGAGGTGCCCATTCTGTTCCTTCTTTTACCTGAGTTACCTTCTCATAGCAGAAATTTTTAAGGTGCCTACATTAGCTTTACCATGGCCTAATGTTTTCCAGTCCTATCTTACCACATCAATCACTTGGGAAAGAAGAGAGATATTGTACTAGTCTAGCACTATTTGTATTCCCTTGACCTAATTTGATAAAAGCTCCACCTCATGAAACAATTTGTTTGCCTAATTGCATCTTTGAGGATTCCATTTTGTCTTAATCAGTATCATTATTTCTGTTCTTGGAGAGTATAATACAAGGGGTGAGTGGGTGGTAGTGTGGTGGTGGTGGAAATGTTTAAGCATTTAATACCACTAAGATGGGTGTGTAACCAAACTTTGTCCTGTGTTGTAGCTTGGAGCATTTACATTACTAGGCTTAAGTACTATTAAGATAGTAGCCAACTTTCATGGTCCTTGGAGGCCTTTGTAGTATTCCAGCAGAGGCAAAGCTGACAAAAGTCTATATTTCCCCCCTACTAGTTCTTTCCTTTTTAGTACTTTCCTGGATCAAAGGTTTACCTTCAGATATGACATCAGATAAATTGTTTTTATTTCTAGAAATTCCTTGACTGCATGTTTGAAGTGCCAATAATATTCTTGTCTTTCTTCATTTGTCAAGGTATGACGTTCCTTTTTATAAAGTTGTACTTTAAGGTAGTTAGTATTGCCATCTGATAGATGACTTAATTCAGATGAAAAATGTCTTCATTTATAGAACATAGGCTTTAAAACTGAATAATTTCCATACTTTGACACTTCAGTCACTCCCTAAATTTGTGTATCTAGTTACTTAAAAAGAAGTATGCTTAATTCTAGTTGCACAAGATTTAATAGTTTTTCCACACTTTTAAGAAATTTCACAATTGTGCTAGTATGCTTACTTCATGCTTCTAAAATAATTAACTCTGTCTATTCCCCTTCTAACTCTTCCAATGTAAAATAATCTTTCTTAAGGTCTTTGTCTATTTTTTGTTAACAGTTTAATTATTTCTGCAAATTTAACATTTCACATAGAGATGAAAAGTGTATAATTTTCAAAATGTCCTAAAGAGTGAAGTCACTTAGGGTCTGAAATTCTCATGTCTCAAATTGAGAAGGAGGCAAAACTGTTCTTCACTTCAAATTTTTCCTTGTAACATCCATTCCTGTCCATCTTCTTTTCCTTTCATGGTCTCATTGCCTACCTGGTTTTTTCCTCTACTCTTAATCCAATAAAGAGCCTACTCTGCTACTGGTAAAGTACACTTTAGTGTTAACATTTTCCAGAGTATCAAGTAGTAATGCAAGAAATTGTTTCTTTTTCTTCTTCCTTTCTCTAAGGCAAGATGATCAAAGCTGAAAGAAGGTGTCAGAGATGGCCCAGACCCAGGTAACAAATGCACAGCAATGAACATTGTGTAAGAATCTCCATTTTCCTGAGGGGCAAGGGACCTGGGACACTCTTACCATTGACCACAAGTAATTCTGGGGACTTCAAGCTCTGAAATGCAAAAGCTTAAAATTTGTTTGTCGTTGCCCTTAGGTGTGTTCCATGAAGGACTCTATACAGGATGAAAATGGTAAGAGATCTTCATTATTCTAATGATTTCTCAGAATGGTAGTGAGGGTGTGTTTTTCAAGCTAGCTATGGGACCCTGATATCTGGACGAATCTGCACCACAATCACCAGGACTAGAGAAAGACTACTTCTCTCTAAACTCTCAGTTTACCTTTTCCTACTTGAGCATATAAAATGAACCTTATGTATTAAAATTTACTTTACTCAGTGCCAGAAATCCACAAATTATTGTAGCTGCCCTTTTATTAATTTGTTCATTCATTCCACAAATATTCATTAAGTGTTTTATTATGTGACAAGTACTGTTTGAGCTTCTTGGAATATAGCTGTCAACAAAACTGACAAGAGTACTAGATTGCAGCTCCCACTCAGATGGACAGAGCAGTCTGTGGAGACTCACATCGGAAACTTTTGCTCCAGAACTACAGCAGGAATAATTCAGGAAAGCCAAGAGAAACCACAGACCCTCTGAAGGAAGCTGATTGCTTCTGCAGGACCTGGGAGACACCCCAAATACTGTGAGTGCCCAAACTGTGGGAAAGAGAGTTTGTCCACCCCAAAACACAAACCCGCATTGGGGAACTTGAAGGTCTAGATCATGGGAGAAGACTCTGACCTTACCTAGAGCTGAGTCAATTTAGAGAGTTGAGTGAAATACAAGGGTAAAGGAAGAAGTGGGGAAAGCCCTATGGGTTCTCTGGGTTCCCCCAGGTCACCATTTCTGACTTGCTTCATAGGGGTCCTTGGGGAGGACTGCCAAAGGTACTTGGAAAAGGCGACAGGGAGAAGAAAACCTCCAGCTGAATTTTGTAACAATTCCAATGAAATGAGAAAGTCTCCTGGCCAGAACATGGGGGAGGGCGTTAATCTGGTGCACAGACTTCACAGGTGGGGAAGCACGAAAGCCCTACTTGCTTTCACAGCTGGAAGGCTGGTAGCCTGGGGCAAGTTCTAAGCCCTGCTCATCCACTGCTTGGAAACAGACTCGGTGCTGTTGGGACAAGGGGGCAGGGTGGGAGTGAGACCAGCCTTTTGAGTTGCGTGGGAGTTGGGTGAGGCCCATGACTGCAGGCTTTCCCTGACTTTCCTGATAACCAGCATGACAGAGCAAAGACAGCCATAATCCTCCTAGGAACATAACTCCATTGACCCAAAAACCACATCCTCATCCCCCACAGCAGCCACAGCAACACACATGCAAGGACAGTCTGAGCTCAGACACTCCAAGCCTTGGACCCACCAGGTGGTCCTACCCTACCCACTCTGGTAGTGAAGATAAGATATATACTCTTGGGAGTTTTAGGGCCCCATCCACTGCCTGATCCTCCCTATACTACCACAACAGAGGCTCTCTTGAAAGTGCCACCTCCTGGCAGGAGACCAACCAGAACAAATATAGTGCATTAAACAACCAAAACTAAGGACCCTCACAGAATGTATTTCACCCCTCTGCCACCTCCACTAAAACAAGAGCTGGTATCCATGGCTGAGAGACCTGCAGACAGTTCACATCACAGGACTCTGTGAAGGCAACCTTCAATACTAGTCCAAAGTCTGGTAGACTTGCTGAGTGCCTAGGTCCAAAAAAGACATAACAATCACTACAGCTAGGCTATCAGGAAGCCACATCCCTAGGAAAAGGGGGACAGTACTACATCAAGGGAACACACAGTAGTACAAAACAATCTGAACAATAGCCTTGAGCCCTAGACCTTCCCTCTGACAGAGCCTATTCAACTAAGAAGAAACCAGAAAATGAACTCTGGTAATATGACAAGACAAAGTTATTTAATACCCCCCCAAAATCACACTAGCTCACCAGCAATGATCCAAACCAAGAAGAAATCCCTGATTTATCTGAGAAAGAATTCATAAAGTAAGTTATTGAGCTAATCAAGGAAGCACCAAAGAAAGGTAAAGTCAAATTTAAGGAAATTTTAAAAAAGATAAAAGAATGAGGAGAGAAATCTTCAGTGAAAAAGATAGCGTCAATAAAAAACAAAACTTCAGGCAACAGTGAACACACTTGAAGTGCAAAATGCTCTGGAAAGTCTCAGCAATAAAATAAAATGGCAGAAGAAAGAATTTCAGAGCTTGAAGATAAAGTTTTTGAATTAACCCAATCCAACAAAGACAAAGTAAAAAGAATAAAAAATATGAGCAAAGCCTCCAAAAAGTCTAGAATTATGTTAAATGATCAAACCTGAAAATAATCAGAGTTCCTGAGGAAGAAGAGAAATGTAAAAGTTTGGAAAATATATTTGGGGAAACAATTGAGGAAAATTTCCCTGGCCTTGCTAGAGACCTAGACATCCAAATGCAAGAAGCTCAAAGAACACCTGGAAAATTCATCACAAAAATATTATTGCCTAGGCACATTGTCATCAGATTATCTAAAATTAAGATGAAAGAAAGTATCTTTCAGCTGTTAGGCAAAAACGTCAGGTAATCTATAAAAGAAAACCTATCAGATTCACAGGAGGTTTCACAGGGAGCACTTCTACACTGCTGGTGGGAATGTAAACTAGTACCTATCAGATTCACAACAGATTCACAAAGATTTCATGACCAAGAACCCAAAAGCAAATCCAACAAAAACAAAAATAAATTGCTGGGTCTTAATTAAACTAAAGAGCTTTTACATGGCAAAAAGAAGAGTCAGTGGAGTAAACAGACAACCCACACAGTTGGAGAAAATCTTCACAAGCTATGCATCTGACAAAGACTGTTATCCAGAATCTACAATGAAATAAAACAAATTAGCAAGAAAAAAGCAAATAATCCCATTAAAACGTGGCCTAAGGACATGAATAGGCAATTCTCAAAGAAGATATACAGATGGCCAACAAATGTATAAATAAATACCCAGCATCACTAATGATCATGGAAATGCAAATCAAAACCACAATGCAGTACCACCTTACTCCCACAAGAACGGCCATAATAAAAAAAGAATATATGTTGGCGTGGATGTGGTGAAGATGCGGGAACACTTCTACACTGCTTGTGGGAATGTAAACTAGTACAACCACTATGGAAAACAGTGTGGAGATTCCTTAAAGAGCTAAAAGTACATCTACCATTTAACCCAGCAATCCCACTACTGGGTATCTACCCAAAGGAAATGAAGTAAAAAAAAAAAAAAGATATTTGCACACACATGTTTATGGCAGCACAATTTGTAATTGAAAAATATGGAACCAACCCAAATGTCCATCAGTCAATGAGTAGATAAAGAAACTGTGATATATGTATACACATATGATGGAATACTACTCATATATATACATATATATGTGTATATATATGATAGAATACTACTCAGCCATGAAAAGGAATGAGTTAATGACATTTGCAGCAACCTGGATGAGATTGGATACTATTATTTGAAGTGAAGTAACTCAGGAATGGAAAACGAAACATCATATGTTCTCACTCATAAGTGGGAGCTAAACTATGAGGATGCAAAAGCATGAGAATAACATAATGGACTTCGGGTACCCAAGGGGAAAGGGTGGGAATGGGGTGAGGGATAAAAGACTACAAATTGAGTGCAGTGTATACTGCTTGAGCGATGGGTGCACCAAAATCTCACAAGTCACCGCCAAAGAACTTACTCATGTAACCAAACACCATCTGTTCCCCAGTAACATAGAGAAATAAAAAGTTAAAAATTAAAAACACAGACAAGATTCCTTCCCTTGTGTAACTTACCATCTATGAAGGAAAGAAGAAGACAATTAACAAATAAACAATATATAATATCATGTCATATCATGATAATTTGTAGAAGAAAAAAAATAAGGCTAGGTATGTGTGTCAAAAGAGAGTGTGTCTTTTTTTTTTTTTTTTTGTAGGATGATCAAGGCATAATGACCATACTATAACTTCCTGTAGCTATGAATTTCTATTACCTTCAAGGCTTTTTGATATCCAAGACATAAAGCAGTTCATTCATGGTAGGAAAATACGGAATATGAACCAGTTGGTTCTGCTGCACATGGCCCTTTAGATAGAAGGCACGGTGTGGGTAAGAATATGGAAAGATGGAAAGCAGTCCACTTGGCCATTGAGGTAGAGCTAAGAAAAAGCAGGTCCTCAGAGGGTGTGCTGGATGTTAGTCTCATGACTTCTTTAAAAATAATAGTTACATAGGCCGGGCGCGGTGGCTCAAGCCTGTAATCCCAGCACTTTGGGAGGCCGAGACGGGTGGATCACGAGGTCAGGAGATCGAGACCATCCTGGCTAACACGGTGAAACCCAGTCTCTACTAAAAAAAAAAAAAAAAAAATACAAAAAACTAGCCAGGCGAGGTGGCGGGCGCCTGTAGTCCCAGCTTATCGGAGGCTGAGGCAGGAGAATGGCATAAACCCGGGAGGCGGAGCTTGCAGTGAGCTGAGAACCAGCCACTGCACTCCAGCCCAGGCGACAGAGAGAGACTGCGTCTCAAATAAATAAATAAATAAATAATAGTTACATAAACTTTAAATATACACAAAAGTAAAAAGAGAAAAGTGATAAAACCCCATACATCCATAACTCAGATTGAAAATTGTCAACATTTTGCCACTTTTGTTTTATCTAAACTCCTTATTTAGTTGAATATTTCAAAGTGAAACCTGGATATCATCTGTACATATTTTTGTATATATATCTATAAAAATGAACATTTTCTTACATAATCATAATGCTAATATTATACTTACCTAAATGAAAATGATTTCTTGGTACCATCTACTACATAGTCCGTAATCAAATTTTCCTGATAAGACCTTTTTTGAGAAAAGAATGTAAATACCACAGAAAGCAGTATAGCAAAGTGCTTGAGAATAACGGGCTTTGAAGTTAAGTACAACTAAGTTTGAATCCTGGTTCTTCCACATACAAACCTCTCTAAGATCTGTCTCCTCCTCCTCTGAAAATGGAGAAAATAATCTCTCATAGCGTTGTTGTAGAGCTTAAATGAGAGAATATATGTAAATAGTTTATTATAATATCTGGCATAAAGTTATCATTCAGTAAAATAACAAATATTACCATTATAGGTGTGGTATGAGAAAAAGGTAACAGAATACACCTTAAATCTGGAAAACATGGGTTTTCCTTTTCATAGTACTAGCTATGGAAACATTTCTAAAACATTTGTTTGGTTATACAAAACTCATGCTAATTAAGGTCATTTACATGGAATGTGTATAAATTTCTGCTTTATTGTCATGGTTATTCATATTCAGTATTCTTATCTGTATAACAGAATTTACGCCCTTCTATCTGGGTTGTGAAGATTAAATGAGATGCCATATGTAAATATATCCACTACATTGTTCAATATTATGGAAGCTTAGTAAATGTAGATTAGATCTGAGTTTATAAATTTCTGACTTTGTAAGTTTTATTTGATTACAGCATTAAATTATTCATGTATGCTGAGACTTCACAGTTTATTGCTCATAACATACACAGATTAAAAATATTACAGAAGATGTTACTTAGGAACAAGTTTATTTAGAAAGAGGAAAGTGGACTAGATGAATTCTTGTGGTCTCTGGCAGCCCTAAAATTTTAAGTTACATGGAATACTTTTCCTCTCAGTTTTAGAATGCCATTACTGACCTTTGCCCAGATAAAATAGAGGTTGTCTTTAATATTTGAGGCTATTGGCCATTGTTTCCAGGTAAATTTGTTCAGAACATCCAGAGTAATTCACTAAAAGAAGGCACTGATGTAAAAATAGGTCTAATCCATGAGTCTTTAAAATGAAGTTTGTATGATCTGTTGCAATCTTTTTTTTTTCAGTTTTTAAATTATATTTTATTTCTGTTTTTAATTTTAATGGATACATAATAGTTGTAAATATTTATGAAGTACATATGATATTTTGATACAAGCATACAATGGATAAAGATCAAAACAGGGTGATTGGGATATTCATTACCTCAAACATTTATCATTTTTGTGTTGGGATGTTCCAAATCTACTCCTCTAGTAATTTTGAGATATAAAATAAAGTTGTAAACTCTAGTTACCCTTAACTACAGTTGTCCTATTGTGTTACTGAATACTCAATCTTATTCCTATTATCTAACTGTATTTTTGCACTCATTAACCGAACTCCCTTCCCCCCTCTGCGCTACTACTCTTCTAAGCCTCTGGTAACCATCACTATACTGTATCTCCATGAGGTCAATTTTTTAGCTTCCATATATGAGTGAGAATATGTGATATTTATCTTTCTGTGCCTGGCTTATTTAATTTAGCATAATATCCTCTAGTTCCATCTATGTTGTTGCAAATGACAGAATTTTATTTTTTGTGACTGAATAATATGCCATTTTGTATATGTAGCCCACAATTTCTTTTTTTTTCTCTTTTGTTATTTAAAATATTTTGTGGGTACATAGTAGGTGTATATATTTATGGCATACATGAGATATTTTGATACAGGCATGCAATGTGAAATAAACGCATCATGTAAAATGGAGTATCCATCCTTTGAAGTTTTATGCTTTGAGTTATAAACAATCCAATTACATAATTTATTCTAAAATATACTATTAAGTTCTTATTATCTTAAGGTGACTATAGTCATCCTACTGTCCTATTAAATAGTAAGTCTTATTCACTCTTCGTAAGTTTGTACCCATTAACCATCCCCACCTCTACCTCAATTTTCCTCTGCCTTTCTCAGCCTCTTGTACCATCCTTCTGCTCTCTGTGTTCATGAGTTCAATTGTTTTGATTTTCAGATCCCCCAAATAAGTGAGAACATATGATGTTTGTCTTTCTGTGCCTGGCTTGTTTCACTTAATATAATGATTTCCAGTTCGATTCATATTGATGCAAATGACTGGAACTCATTCTTTTTGATGGCTGAATAGTACATCATTGTGTATATGAACCAAATTTTCTTCATTATTCTGTTCATGGATACTTAGGTAGATTCCATATCTTGGCTATTGTGAATATGCTGCAGTAAACAAGGGAGTGCAGATATCTCTTCAGTATACTGACTTCTGTTGCAGTATTAACACTCATTTTGCCAAGCATTACTTTCAGTTGTGCAGTATTTCACACATCATTTCAGCATGCGCCTTCTTTTTCTACAGATCCTGCTTCCATAACTGATCACTTAGTTCCAAGTCTTGCTTGAAAATTTCAGTCAGAACACTGACCTATTTGATGCAGTCCTTACCAGGCCTAGCTTATATTTAAAGCTCTCTTGACCAACATCCTCTGCCATTACCTACCACAAACAAACTTTCTTAAAGGACACACCTGCTAGCCCTGGCATATTATTTAAGGATGCTTTTGATTCTTTTTTATAAAGTTAAAGGTAAAACTTACGATAAAGTGAATTATTATTATCATCAAATTGCTTAGCTACCGAATAACAATATTCCAAGAGTGAATTGGATTCAACATATTAGCTAAGTAAATTTAAATTTAAAAAGTGAATTTTTACAGCACAAACATAGTGAAATCTTTTCACTCTTTTCAAATGCAAACTCATTTTTTCAGCTAGACCTCATCTTTTAGTAGTAAACAAATTAAATTTAATCATTCCTTCCTAGTTAATTTCAAAGTACTTCTCTATACTCTGTTTTCATATTCTGCTTTCCTATACCTTCAGTAGTGTGCTAGTAAATGCTTAACAACTGGCTCTCTGGTGAAGTGGAAGCCCTGATTTGCACCATTCGTTAATTTTCCTGTTGTTACTACCCCCACGACATCAGGCTTCAAGCCACTAGTTTTAGGTCAGTGAATGCGGATTTGGGAGGAGATTTGCATAGCTAGCTCTCCCAAGCAAGTGCTGACAGGCTCTAGCACACCACTATCAATATTCTCCTATTTCTCTTTCCCCCATTTATTCCAAGGAAGACTAATATTTGATGTGCTTGCTTTTAAAATTATCAAATATCTTTATATATAGTGCTTTTGGCAAGAGGAAGAAGGACTGCAGGTAGGGAAGGATATAAAGTCTCTACACTAATATTAAAAAAATAAAGTAATTAAAATGGAAGGTCAATGTAACAGATTTTCCAGGTATTAAAGCTGCAAAGAACTGTGCTTTTGATATTGCTATAAGAGATCTTAATACTGAATCCTTGATTATGAAGGACAAAACCCATGTGAGTTACCATAAGCATCAGCTGTGTATGACTATAGGCAATATTGCCAATTGAATATGTTAAATGTTAGGAAAATGGCTCCTCATACTAATTGCTAAATCCTACTTAGAAATCCATATTGCTGACGCTGCCAATTTATATTTTTAGATTTTTTGAACCTGTAGAAGGCTCTAACATATTACACCAATTGGGGTAAAAAATGGATTGTATTACCACGCAACACAAATAATCTTATTATAGTTTCCTTCCTATGCACTGTATCACCAACTAAGTTTGTGAGCATGGAATGGAACTCAATTACAGTGGTCAAAAAAGGCATGTGAATATAGATAATACAACACAGATCAATACTCCGAAGTTCATTGGGGATTTTTATTGAAGGAAAAGTAATAGAATTAAAATAATTTTTATAAGGCAAGCTTATAAAATTATAACATTTTCACATATTCTGTGTAATGTAAGTCAGTAGTACAATATGGTATAAAGCTCTGAAAAGGAATCATGGAAATTTTGTTACCAAATAATTTTGCTATGGCATTTAGAAAATTTTCTCTACTGGAAACCATGATATTCGTTTAAGTTTGAAAGAAAACTGTTGTCTTAAAAACTCTTACGATATTCAAAACACTTCATGTTTTCCTCTGGGTTTTGTTGTTGGAATCTGACTGCCAGAAAGTACTATTTTATCCACACGAAATTCATGGCAGGGAGTTGTTCTCAATTACTTGCTCTCTCACCTCGAGGGCCCAGCCTGGCCACATTAGGATTATTAAAGCTCAAGCCCAAGGCTGAAGAACTCTCTGATTTATCAAGGTCCACCTTGGCATTTCTATGTGTCATTTAACTTACCCGTGCTCTGTGCTTTAAGCTTCTGTGACTTCCTTGTTTCTTGATTTGCCTTGACTCCTTACTACTCACTTACTTGTTTGATAAATTGACCTGGCCTGAGTTTATTTTGTTTGGTCCTTGGCTACCTCCTCTTTAACTTGACCTTTGTATTTCCATCTGTCCAATATTTTTGGCCTGCCAGTTTAGACCCTAATGTTTTCCCAATATTTTTTATGGTTTCTGATACTTATTGTTTTTAACTCGTTCTTGATTTCTGTTACCCAGTTTGAAGACCTCTGAATCCAGAATCTTGCCTTCTCTGACTTTTGCTACGTGGCTATGTGTTTACATTTTTTTTCAACTACCAGTAATTTGGGCATCACTATCCAGTTTTGACTATTGGCAGCTCTATATACAGCTACTTTGGTCTATTCACATACTTTCAGATTATTTGTTTCACCTTTACTTAGACCCGGTCCTTGAGCCCCTAACTTGCCTTGTCAAATCTTGGCTCTTCAACTTTCTTCCATTACCTAGGACTGAAAATGACATGGCTGTTGATAGTTACTTTCAAATGATCATCAACTTTATTTGATTAAAAGTATATCATCTAGTAAATTACTGATCTATGGACCTCAAGTAACTCACTTTTCTTCCTTGTACTTTATTTTCCTTATCCATAAAAAGTGAAGGCAGGCTGGGTGTGGTGGCTCATACCAGTAATTTCATCACTTAGGGAGGCTGAGACAGGTGGATCACTAGAGGCCAAGAGTTGGGGACCAGCCTGGCCATCATGAAGAAATCCCGTCTCTACTAAAAATACAAAAATTAGCTGGTCATGGTGGTGCACACCTGTAATTCCAGCTACTCAGGAGGCCGAGGCATGGGAATCACTTGAACATGTGAGGCAGAGGTGGCAGTGAGCTGAGATTTCGCCAGTGCCACTGCACTCCAGCCTGGGTAACTGAATAAGACTCTGTCTAAAAAAACAATAAAATAAAAAGTGAAGGCAAAATGGTGTAAAAATGAGATAAGCTTTTTTTCTTGTTCAATTTACTTCAAAAATAGCCTTTTCAATCCTTTCAATTTTTAATGCAGAATGGTTTTCCAAAAGCTTTGCAAATGACTCTAGATTTTTAGGAGCTAATTTTTCCTTTCCTTCCTCAACCCATCCTGCACCTCAAGTCATGGTATAGCATAATAATTAGCTTTTTTGCTGTCTTTTAAATAACCACATGGATGATAAAGCATGTATTTAGGTGCTTCTTTAGAAATATTTTGCTTGTTTTGGCCAAGGTATTCTCAAAGTATCTCTTTTGATTTAAACTGAAGACTACTGTCCTTCTTAAGTCCTCAGATGTTTTAATTACCCTAGGGATAAATGAACTATAAGTTCATATGAGTGCTTGGTTGATATATTTGTATGTATTAGAGAGGATACTGATTTGAAGCATTTGGGGCTAACCCACACTTCATAGAGCTAAATGGGTAACTAACCACATTCTAGACAAGTTATCTAGAGTAGTAGCACTATTATAATTCACTTTGTACATCATCTTAAATCATTTTTTCAGGAGAGCTATTTACCTAGGATCTATCCACTCCAGCAAGTTAACAGATAATCTACAGAAAATCCATGGGATTCACCCCCAGTAATAAATATTATGGAATCTGTATGTGTGTATGATTCTGGAGAAAGGATTCATGGCTTTGTGGTATTATCTAAAGTATCCTCAATCTCCCAAATGATTGAGAACCACTTTAAAATTTAAATACAAACAATTTAAACTTTCCAAAAAGTAAACTTCCTTTCTGATACCAATAGGATTTCAGCTGCTTTCAGAAGTCAATCAACATAAATATATACATCCCCTATATATCTGACAGCATGCTAAAATAAATTTCAGTATGAAATTAGGAAAACATGAATAAATTTCACCATTCAATCAAGAGAGAAATACATAAGTGGAATTCTTTCTGGATGTATACAAAATTTTTTTTTTTGAGGGAGGGGAATTGTGTTATAGCAAAATTGCTAAATTACAATACTTGATTCTCTGGTCTCTCACTTTATCCTAACATCAATAACATAACTGGGGGGGAAACATTTCGAGCCATATCAGGAATATAACAGTAGATATGTCAGAAATAAAACCCTACTATGCAAAACTAGTCATTCATATTCATAGCTATAATTTTCCTAGGTCCACTCAACTCAGATTCCCGCCCCACATTTAAAGGCTATCATATTATTTTACGTTTTTAAGTCTGTGGCTGTTCTACTAGACTACACATGTTTTGAACACCAAAATCATGTTTTCATAAATTCTATGTAGCTTGCACATAATGCAAGCTAAATAAATATTGTAGAATGAAATTGCCTCTATTTCCCCCGCCTCCACAGTTATAACTAAATACAGTTGTTCTCAACCTTTATCATACATCTGAATTTCCTGGAGAGCTTGTTAAAACACAAACTTCTTGGCCCTCTTTTCACAGTTTTTGAATCTGTAGGTAGGGATCAAGATTTTACGTTTCCAAAGAGTTCTCAAGTGATTTTGATGCTGCTGGTCCAGGGAAAACATGCTGATAACTACTGGCTTAGTTAAAGTAGAAAAATAACTCAGAAATATTAGTAATATATTACTTCTGAAAAACCACAGTGCCACTCAAGAATTGGTCTTATTTCAGAAATTTTCTAGGTGAACAAATCATGTATACATTGTCTATAAAATAAGGTACCTTAATAAGTGAAATACAAAATAGAAATTTAGTGTTCTGTAGAGGCTATTTATGGAATAATTAGAGTAGGACAGTGTATACTAATGATTCAGAAGGGTTTTCTATCATAGAGTTTACTTTAACCTGGACACAGTAAGAGTAGAAAAGTTCCTTCAAATGGCATCTCCACTAAAATACTAATAACATGGCTACAATGGATAATTGAAATCCACAGAGAAACCTTAAGTTTTAACATTTTATTTAAAAATTACTTTCTTCTGCTCCAAATCAGAAGTATTTAAAAGGACAACACTTGATTTCAGCTCTCTCATCATTTTTTGGTGGACAACTTTGAATGGTGATGTCAATAAGCTGTCAAAGGCCTAAAAGGTGGGCAAAATAAAAGTAAAAATAGTCCAGGTGCAATGGCTCAGGCCTGTAATCACAATGAATGCTTTAGGAGGGCAAGGTGGGAGGGTCACTTGAGGCCATGAGTTTGAGGCTGTAGTGAGCTATGATCACACCACTGCACTCCAGCCTGAGTGACAGAGCAACACCCTGTCTCTAAAAATTAAAAAAAAAGAAAAGAAAAATAGAAGTGATTTAAAAAGTCTCAATAACCTACAAACAAAGCATAGAGACTCTGATTAACAAAAATCAGCTGTACTAGAAAAATTAATGTAACTTTAAGTAGATTGAAAGTTAGTTTTTTAAACCTAGCAATCCAATGGTTAGAGATATGTTCTGGGCTCATTTAGGCAGGTCTCACATATATCAATAAATGATTGTGTTGGTTAAAATGAACTTACGAATAAATTCCTTATTAATGAAAAAATTAAGAAAAAATTAAAGTTGGCAGAATTTTCTTTGGTGTATGCATTTTTATGTTCACCCAAAATGCACTGTGAACATGTTTTTCCCCCCAGTGAAGAATGGGAGAGCAGTAAATTGGTTGTCTTTTATTAGTGGTACCCCAACCTAGATTCAGCTCCGCCAGACTAAACCAAATCTTAAAAGACCAAACTCACTGTTTTTCTTTAAGGCCTTTTCCTGACTAACTTCCATCTGACATAATCCAAAAATTTGTAAATTCTGTGTTGAAATAAACTTTAGCAGTCACTCAATATAGATAATCCTTCAACACTGCTGACTGATGGTCACTGAAACATTCCCAGTGATTGAGGCCTTTTGACTTTACAAAACAGTCTCTATCATTTTTGAACACTTGAATTTTAAGCTGAGGCTTTTTTCCCCATCAGTTATCCATTTTGGCCTTGGTACTGCCCTCTGGAAAACCACAACATAAGTCACATTTGTCTTTGCCCAGCAGTCTTTCAAATATTTGAAGATAGTTATATATTCTATATACTTGAGGTCTTCTCTTTAAGTTAAGCATCCTCAGTTCCTGGAGACTTGCCTCAAATCATATAATTTTTAGATGCCTCATAATCCTGGTTTTTCTTCTCTAAATGCAGCTATTTGTGAATGTTTATTTTAAAATAAGGATAATCAATAGAAGAGACCAAGTGTGGTCTGACTATGGTAGGGACTAGTAGAACTCTTAACTCTCTTGATTCAGATAATAACTTTTTATTAATGTAGTTTAAGTGTGAATTATCTTGTTTAACAGCTTTGTTATACCAGTTCATACTGAATTTATAGAATTTTTAGATATACTTCCCAACTTAGGTGTTTATTGCCCCTCCTGTACTTATGCAACTGATTTTTGTAAACCTAAAAGCAAGACTTACTGTTTATCCCTGTCAAACTTCATTTTATTGCATTTGTTTGTTGAGTCTTTTGAGATCTTTGAAATCTTGGTTAATATCCATGATTTAATTATTCTACTTAGATGCTTTTTTACTTACAAGTTCAATAAACATGCTTTTAATTGATATATTGTGAACAGGACAGGTACTGATATCTTAGGCATGTATTGAAAACATCTCTCCACCCTGAATACCTATTACTGCACTACACAATCTATGCTCTCCCTATCTATTCATTCAACAAAGATCCGTTGAGTACCTACTTCATGCTAGGTATTACTACAACTCTAAGTACTGGAGGTATAACAGTAATAAGAGAGGTAAGTTCCTACCCCCTTGAACATTTCATTCTGTTGGGGAAAGGCAAAATAACTAACCAACAAAACAAATAATGTATTTTTCCATACAGATATGAGAAAAATTAAGCACAAAAAGAAGATACAGGAGATAGATAATGGTGGTGGTGGTGGTGGGGCAATGCTGTTTTAAATTGATTGGTCCTTGAAGTCCTATCTGAGAAGGTAACATTTTAGCAGACAGTCTGAATTATGTGAAGTATGCTATGTGAAGATCTAGGGAAAGAGTTTTCCAAGAAATCGTAGCAAACACAAAGTCTCTGAAAAGGAAATAGGCATTCCAGAGAGAAAAAAGATAACCAAAAGACCAGAGTAGCTACAGCATAGTGAGCCAGGGCAGGAACAAATTACACCATAGCAAGGACTTGGGACTTTATTGTTAATGTAATGAGACGCATTTGGAGGGTTTTAAGTCAGGTAGTGATGTGACCTGATTCAAACTTTATAAAGAATATTTAGACTGATGTTAAGATAAACTTTTGAAGAAGGACAAGAGTGGAAGAAAGTAAACCGTGTAAGATGCTTTTGCAGTATTTCAAACTAGAAGTTATAGTGACTTTGGTGTAATGGTGGTGGAGGAGGTACGGAGTATTCAGATTTGGGGCATATTTTGAAGGTACAGTCTTCAAACGTACTAGCGGCTTAGATGCAGGGTGACAGGGAAAAAGAGGAAGGAACAATTGGATTAATTTAATTGCCTCTTTTTGTACCATGGTTTCAAATATGTCTTCTTGTGTCTTTGCATTATAAACCCTTCAAGAGTAGGGACTCTGATCTTTTTTCTCATATCACCTCAGTTTCAGGTATGTAGTACTTTATGAATATGTTAATCAATTATCAATAAGCTGTTTCTGAATCCTCCACTTTACCCTTATAATCCCTTCTTTGAAAGTCTCATATTTCATCATTTTTGACACCCTAATCTAGGGCTATGTCACCTACAAGCTGGGTTAGCATTACAACTGTCTAACTGGTCTCTCTCACTCCAGCCTATCCCAATGTAACTGAAAATGCAAATTAATAACTTGAAAAATGTGCTTTCGGTCATTCATTCAATAAGTACTTACTTATTTGTCTGCTTTGTATCTAGGGCCTTTCTAGATGTGAGGGATATAGTAATAAACAAAACGAACAAAAAACCCTGCCTTGATAGAGCTTACATTTGCAATAACTAAATATATAAAATACATTTAATAATAAACACTATGAAGAAAAATGAAACAGAAAAAAGAGTATAGAGAGTGTTAAGAAGATCACAATTTTAAATAGGAAAACCTCTTTAAAGAGGTTGCATTTGAGCAAAGATTTCAATCAAGTGATAGAGTAAGTCATACAAAGATCAGAGAGTGCAACAGTACAAGGTCAACTGCCATGAACATTAGCTTGACTTGTTTGAGAAATAGAATATTAATGTATTTGTGAATTAGTGGCTGAGTGACAGGAGGTGAGGTCAGAAAGATGGTGAAGGCCAGATCATTTAGGGCTTTGAGGACATGGTAAGAAATTTGCATTTTATTGTATATGTGAAAGGAAACATTTGGACAATCTGAAGTTGGGCATAATCTGACTTTTGTTTTAAAAAATCACATCAACTCCTCTGTAGCTAATTGACTATAGAGGATTGAGGTCACATGCTTTATGGCTTTTGGTGACATTTAATCAAATAAAACTTATCTGCCTATTTTCAAAGACTTTTATTATTAGCCAATTTCATCTACCACTAGTCCTTAGCATATGCCCTCTATTTGTCAAGATGATTTCATCACGGGCTTCCTCACATCATATGAATTTATGCGTCTCTACCTTTGCTTATCTTTCCCCTCTAAGACGGTGCCTTCCATCCTTTCTTACTCACCATTCAAGAACCATCTCAAGTTTTAATTACATAAAATGCTTCCCTGACTTTCCACTTCACTGATATCTCCAATCATTAAATAATGTAGCTCTTGCTTATAGTTAATGACTGAGCACATGATCATGTACTTTATTTTATTGTTGTGAATATTTACTGTGTGCTAATCTTGTCATCCAAATGATGTTGCAAGTTCTATGATGGCAGAGAATCAAAGAATTCTATATTTCTCATGGCATCCAGCAAATCTGGGAAGTATATCAAGTAACTGTTAAATGATGTAACATGTGGCTTGACTTTTTTTGTGTAATGGTATAATGGTGATCACCCAAGTAGCTTCTGGCAGACTGGGAATAGAGGTTGGATGCATAAAAACCATAGTTTCTCTCCTCAGTCATCAGAGCCAACCAGTCACGTATAACAGTACACTTGCTTTTACTGTAAAATTTTAAAGTCTCAATGGACACCTTATTGATTTTAGTGAAACTTGAGTATTTACCTGTCAATCAAACACCGACCACAAAGGACTGTATTTCTTTATGCTATCATTTGGTTTTGGCAGCATGTAACAATTTTGTGAAAACCCAATTTCAAGTTGGAAGGCCAGGCAGCACCTGCTCAAATGGCTGGCATGTAACCACTATAGTTACAGGGGTGCTCGGTGTTCACAGCTATTCAGGAAGGTATAGAGAGCCCTGGCCGTGGATGTAGCTGATTTGTGCGAGGAAAAGGCAGCCCAGTTGCAGGCAGCCATCTCTCTTCCCCCCTCCCAACTCTTAGGTTCTGGGCTGAGGCCAGGGACTGTCCTGAGCTGATCGCAGGCTCCTATTGGCCGCTGTCTTTTGTGACGTCACGATCATGATGAGAATTGATGATCGGACACGCTGATTTCATTGTCTGAAGCGGCAGTGGAGACCCAGGAAAAATCTCGCTGAATCCGCCTGCCCCAGCAGTGGCCTGATCTGGGTTCCGCTGATTGCTTTCGTAACTGCACCACACCCGAGGTAAGCACTCAACACTGAGTGGGTGTGAAGGGCGAAGGAGGGCGGGCAAAGCACCGGGATAATGCTTTTCCTAGTTTGGGGCGAGGTTGGGGGTGGGGGGGGGTCCATAGGTTCCGTGGCCTAAACAGGCAGCCAAAAAACTGGTGGGGATCCTAGGGAGCGAAGTGCCCCTATCCTCCTAGCGAAGCCTGGCGGCTGAGTGAGATTAGAAACGAGCTGCGGATAGGGATACAATGGGGATTGCGAAAGACCTTGCTCCGAGAGAGAGCGACGTTTGGGACGCACTTCTGGACGGGTAGTAGAAGGAAGTAGCGCCTCTGCCTCCGAAGAAAGGAGGGATTGAATTCTATCACTTCTAGATTTCACTGGACAGTAGATTTCTCACAGCCCTACTCAAAGGCACTGAGAGCGCTGCGCCTGCGCATTAGCACCTTGGTGGGGGCGGGGTGGGTCACTGTGAGGAGAATAGGCGTGGAGTTTGCACAGGCGCTGTTTCGGTTTCACTGGAAGAGGTGGAGCTGAGCCATTTCTGGGCTGAATTTGGAAAGTAGAGACCCAGGGAACATCCCAGACCTTGTGATGTTTCAAGCACCAGTTGATGATGAGGGATCTGCCATTTAGTTTAAACTGGCCTACTGAGTAAATCCAGCTTCAAAATGAGCCTTATAAATTTGCGAAGGCAAATTCTAAATTTCCAGGTATTAGATGTTGAATAACAGAATGAATTCTAGAAGAATTTGTGGAATAGAAGTTTATCAGATAAGAAACTGTTTGGAAAAATGAACACTAATTATTCAAATGAATCTAAATTTTAATCTTAAAGGAGCTCTGATTTGGGGTGACAATGATTTTGAACCCTAAATTCTTTGGAAAGACTCAGAATGAAGTCCATTGTGGAGGCTCAGAGTAAGAAATTTTCCTTTCTGGTCTTTTTCTCTTCTTGGGACAATCTCTTATAAATCTTTAGCCTCCATTTCACGTTTGGTGCTAAGTCCATCTTCTTCCTCTATGTCTCTGCTAGAATTACTGAACTCAAACATTATTTTGAGAGACCCTTTCCTTCACTCCTTCATTGGGAACGCTGTTACATTACTTATATTAAGGCTTTTATTACTCAGCAGTTGTGAGGAACAGTGAAGAACAACCTACCTGTCTATTCTTGATGAATAGATTGTACAGTATTGTTATTAATTGCCCTTCACAGTCTGATCATAGACTCTTGACAATTTTACAGAGGAATCTGGATTTTTCTCTATTTCTCATAGTTAAGAGATTATCAAGTACTGGTAAATTTTTCTTTGAAAGACTTCGCACACTTCCTCCTTTACAATCTAAATTCTTATCACCACTCATCTAGTCACTGTAGGAGCTTCCTAGGCAGTCTTCACCTGTGCCCCACATCCTTAGTGGTCTGTGAACACTTTTTCCAACAAATCTCTTTCTTTAACCAACATATTCTTGGTTCCTTATTTCCTATTGTTTCAAGCCTAATTCCACTCGAATTTCAAAGAACTTCATAATCTGACCTCATTGTAATACAGGAGTCTTATTTTCCTTTATTCTTCAGTGCTCAACTCTCTTTAATGTTCAGTTAGGGAGAACAATCTACCTGTATAACTTTTCTCCTTATACTAGTACTATTCCCTTCACCTAGGATGCCCTCTCTTCTACATAATTCACATATTACTCGCTTTGGAAACTCAACTCAAATTGCACCCCTCCACAAGTGCCTTCCAAATTAATCTAACCCAAATGTTACTGACCTCACTTTTCCTGGAATTCCCACATTAATTCTTGTCTTTGTCACTTGCTTGTGGGTTGCTTTGTATTGTCTCTTTTGTTGTTGTTGTTGGTGTGTGTGTGTGTATGTGTGTGTGTGTGTGTGTGTGTTAGACTGGAATCCTCAACCGGATTTTAAACCCTTCCTTAAGGGTTGGGACCATGCCATCTATTTCTTTATTATCTGTCCGTAGCACCCAACTGAATAATCAAAATAGCTGTAGCTGTTTATGTTCTTTTTTTCCCCAGAAAACAATTTCTTTGGAAATGAAACAGTATTTTTATAGAAAGAACTGTGCACATGTGAAAGCTTATTCATCGTTGGTCAGGCAAGAGACCCTCCAATGACTAAATAAACCTGAATGTAAGTCAGAGGAAAGGAATTACAGAGATCTCTATTTACTGGGTGGCCTTCAAATATATCATGTCCTCATAAACAAGATCAAGGGAGGGAACACTATTCCAGAAGCGGTTCTGTCTGTAATTTTCTCAGTTTGAAAAATACTAAATAAAGAGGTATTCCATTGTTCTATACTTCTCTTTGGTGACATCGTATCATGTATCTTTAAAAATATACAAATTCCTCTTTTTTTATTACATTTTATCTACAATTACTATCTTATATTGACTATTCCTGGTAGTTTTCATGTGTACATCTGTTGAATCAGAGATGACCATTGTGATGACTGTTATAATTGCTATTATATATTGGTTGTCACTTTCCTATCCCTTAGGCTTCAAATTGCACTGTTTTGCAGAGCTCAAGTTTTACTTGAATGACAGTGTGATTATGGTTTAATACAGAGGTTTTTCACATATTTCACTTTGGCTCCTGCCTCACTTTGAGGTACCATCTCAATATCACATAAAGTTTTTTGATGTAGAAACATGGATTAAAAGCAGTCAGAAGGGTGTTGTAACCTGTAAATTAGAACATCATTATTGTAGATAATTGCAAGTGAACCATGAAAGTTATCTATTATAAGGGAAAATTCTTTGACCGTTTCTCTGATTACCTACATTATATGAAACTCCTCAAAGCTGTTTTAACTTGTAGCCAGCTTTCATAGTAATTGCGACTTTCCTAGACATTTACATATAAATCAATAGAGAAAACTGATGAAACTTAAGCAACTCTGGGTAGAATGTGGTGCTTAGAAATATGCTGTTTAGAGAGCTCAAAATAAAATACGAAAAAAAAATGAGTGTGACATATATTTTTAAAGCTTGTTTTACAATTTCTATCTGGGAGGATGACATTGGGTTTTCTCATTTAAGTTGTAGAGTTTGAGTTGGGGGAGATTTTATAATGATAAGCCAATCCCCTTATTTTACAAGTAAAGAATCTGAAGGCCAAAGAGTGAGGTACTTTACTAGCATTAATAAGCACTAATATTTATTAAGCACTTAGTGCCGGACATTGTGCTAAAAACTTTATATATCTTATTGCATTTAAACATCACAAAATCTATATGAAAGAGTGTATAGTATTATTTCCCATTTTACAAACGAGAAAACATATTTCAAAGCAGTTGATTTGCCCAGGTCCATACAGCTATTGCATGTCACAGTCAAGACTCAATCATGGGTTTGACTTGTAATCACCAAGTTGTGCTTGACTAAGGTCAATATAATGAACTTTTGGCAGAGCTTTAGCTAGGATCTAAATCTCTGGAATCTGAGACGTGTGTGTGTGTGTGTGTGTGCACGTGCATTTCATAAACACCATATTAATTCTACGAAGTTAGAGATTTGTAAGATTACCCAAATAAATGGTGTATACTTACATTTGTTTTAGATATTTTATTAAAACACACCCTCTCAGTCTTGATTGAAAAAATACGGCATGAAACTTTGCATAAAATACATTTTAAAAACATTTATTGCCTTCTGCTTTTAAAATTGTATCATACTTCCAGAGGGAATTGCATTTTTATAGTGCAATCTCCAACAGAATACATAAAATTTGAATTGTTGATTTTTATTTTATTGTGGAGTCAGTGAGCTAAAACTGAAATTGGTGGTTTCTTAATATACTTGCATTGAGTACACTATATCTAGGTACACTAGTTTAGAAGCAAATATTGATAATTCTACAGATATATTATGCATAAGAAGGGAACTCGAGATGCTGGCATATTCAGAAGCTATCACTGATATCGTAATACCTTTCCAGTGTCCATGAAATTTTAAGGAAATAAGTTGAAACCTGTCTGTCCAAATGGGGTCATTCTTGTGCCAACTAGTAGCAAAATTGCCTGGGTTAAACCAGAGATCTAGGTATAAGGCAACTGGATACATGAAATTATACTGTCAGTCAATTAAATGCTTCACCTTACATCTTCCATCTGTAAAGAAATCTAGAACAATATCTGTCTTACCTTTTGTTTCACAAAAATTATCCTGTTGTTTCACAAGTAGACATATGTGTGTTTGGGTTGATCCTTAGAATCTTTAAGCCTATTATTTGTCAGGGTGGCAAAATTTAGCAAACTATCTCCTTAACCCCTTTTCCCTTGGAGTTAGGGACAGTTTCTTTCAAGCTTCTAAAAACAGTAATGCAAACATGTGGCTTATATACTCCCACTAAGCACTTTTGTAATTAGGCAAGTATTAGTGTATGGTGCTCATTCAGAGTCATATACTACTAAGTGGCAAAGCCAGGATTTGAGAGCAGGTGTTATTCTAGACACTGCATGCTCACCTGTTAAGCTACTAGGTATAGGTTAAGGAGCTAGAGTGAGACCTGTCTTCATTGTTTTTCAAAAAATGTATGTATTCATATATATATATATATATATATACACACACACGCATACACACATGTGTATACATAAATTCATACACACACACACACACACACACACACATACGACATGTATATTTTCCTCCTAGTTTCTTTTCTCCTTCTAAGCTCCTAGTTTCTTTTCTCCTTCTGAGCCTCTAGTATAATAATATACTCCTTCTGAGTAATATTTCCCTTTTTTCTTTCCTCAGTGGAGATGACATTCTTTAAATAAATAAAGTCTGAAGTTTAGGGGAAAGGGTTCATTGTGCTGACCTCCAATGGCTTCACTGGCAGAAGGCACATAGACCCATATTCTTTCTTACTGTCAAACCAACCAATGTTGAAAGCACTTCCTGAGTGGATTTTATTAAAAAAGTAGATTATATTATTATATAACTTTTCTAATATGCTAATTTAATGATTCAATATTTTCTTATTTGATTAGATTAGTATACCTATTGAATGTTTTATGGATGGAATAGCTGTGTTATTTAAGAAAGTAATCATCTGAGACACATTTTCAAAATAGCTTTGCCCTTTCATAGACCGAAAATTTGTTGTGTTGAAATCCCCTTGTATTAATCTGTTTCTACACTGCTATAAAGAACTTCTCCAGAATGGGTAATTTATAAAGAAAAGACATTTAATTGACTCACAGTTCCAAATGGCTGGGAAGGCCTCAGGAAACTTACAATCATGGTGGAAGTTGAAAGAAATGCAAGGCACCTCTTACATGGCAGCAGGAGAGAGAAAGAGTGAGGTGGGAACTGCCAAACACTTTTACACCATCTCACTCATGAGCATGAGAACATCATGGGGGAAATGGCTCCCACGATCCAGTCATTTTCCACCAGGTTACTCCCTCCACATGTGAGGATTACAATTCTAGATGAGACTTGGGTGGGGACACAGAGTGAAACCATATCACCCCTCAACAAAGCAACAACTGGAAGAGATCCAGGCATTGTAAAATGTGGAAGAAGAAATATATTCGGTATTAGTGGGAAGTATTACCTTAGGTATTAGAATGCTCAGTCTTGACTCCTCCTTATTATTCTAAGACAAAAGTATAGCCACATGAATTTATTTTTGAATATATATGTTAGTTATTAAAGTAATGAGTCAGACATTTTAATTAGGCTCACTTTCATCACTAATAAATGGTTAAAAGATGTTGGAAGTCAGTTTGAGATTATTTTTCTTCTCCCACCTAGTAATACTGAATGCAGAGAGAAACTTTTTGAATTCAGTATTGTTTGTGATATGGAGCCTCAGGCAGGGATTTGTGAATCCCTCCCTTGCTATTCAAAGTGTGTTCCATAGAGTGATAGCATGAACATCACCTGGGAGACGCTTAGACACTGCAAAATCTCTGGCCCCAAGCTAGATATGCAGAATCGGAATCTGCATTTTAACAAGACCCCCCAGTTACTAATATGTGTATTAATGTCTGAGAAGCACTGAAGTAAAGTGAAATCTGACGTCCTGTACAACAGAGACTTTTAAAAGCTGGTGATCATAGAAACAAAAACCTGAATTTTCTTTAGTCTGTTTTCACATTTCTAAAGAAATATGCAATCTAAGCATTCTCCATTATATATTGTATGATGAATACAGATCAGCTTTGTTCCATTCTGAAGTATACATTGCATCATTAAGAGAAAAAAACTATACAAATGTCATAGGTAAAATCGATAAGCCTCTGAGTATATCCACTTACATTAGTGACAGCAATGACTTTACCATTGAAATGATGTTTATCCTATTTACTTGACTTTTCAACGGAGTGTTACAGAAGAATATAGTTGTATTGGGTTCACTGTCATCAACATCCTCAAGGGGAATGGTATGTTGTCTCTTTGCTTCCATAACATATCACGACAAAATTATTGCGCTAGAACAACCCAAATTTATTATCTTATGGTTCCGGAAGGCACAAGTCTGAATGGGTCTCATTGGGTTAAAATAAATGTGTCAGCAGTACTGTCCTTTTTAGCACCTTTAGAGAAGGTTTTGTTTCCTTGGCTTTTCCAACTTTTAGAGGCTACCCACAAAAACAAAAGCAAAATTTTTCCTACACTGAAAAAATCTATCTTTGGGTCTCTGTTTGAGATATTCTGCCTTAAGTATCTCTTGCTTTTGTTTTATTTTTTTCATTTGAAGAATAAAGGAGGAGTTTTACCTGTGGCTATCAGATTTGGGGTTCTACTCTATGACACTTTTAAGTCATTATGCAATTTCCTTATTTTATTGCCAAGAAGTCTTGAGCATGATTACACTATGCATTTTCTTACTCTTTAAAGTATTTGTGGGGATAATCCTTCATTATTTGATTGACAAAAATGTATATGTTTATAGTGTGTAACATGATAATTGGATATATGTACACCTTGTGGAACAGCTAAATCAAGCTAATAACATATCAGTTACCTCACATACTTACTTTGTGGTGAAAACATGTAAAATCCACTCTTTTAGCAATTTTCAAGTATCCAATACATGGTTATTAACTGTAGTCACCATGTTGTACAATAGATCTCTTGAACTTATTCTTCCTGTCTAACTAAAATTTTGTATTCCTTGATCAACATCTACCCAATCCCCCACTGTTCCCCAACCTTGATAACTACCTTTCTACTCTCTGCTTCTATGAATTTGACTTTTTTTAGATTCCACATATGTGAAATTATACAGTATTTGTCTTTCTGTGCCTGGCTTATTTCACTTAACATAAAGTCCTCAAGGTTCACCCATGTAGTTGCAAATGACAACATTATTTTTTCTTTGTCAAAGCTGAATGGTATTCCATTTTGTATATATGCCACATTTTCTTAATCCATTCATCTGTTGATAGACACTTAGGTTGACTTCATATCTTGGCTATTGTGAGTAAGACTTCAGTGAGTGAACATGGGAGTGCAGATATGTCTTCAAGACACTGATTTTATTTCCTTTGGCTATATATTGAGAAGTGGGATAGCTGGATCATATATGGTAGGAATTCTATTTTTAATTTTTTAGGGACCTCCATACTGTTTTTATAATTACTATACTAATTTAAATCCCCACCAAAATTGTACAAGTGTTTTCTTTTCTTGGTGGGGATAAATTTATACTTTCACATTTTCATTATCTAAATACATGTGTGTTTGTATATTGTTTCTACACTATATATGTGTGTGTTTATATAATGTTACCTACTTACCACTTGATGGTGTACTTTGAGGGATATCCCCCCTAAACCCTAATGTGTGCTTAAATTTTTTTCCCCTAAATTTCTGGAGGTTGATGCAAAATCAGGAATAAGAGTTATAAGATAACTAATAGTCTATTTCTTTGTGTACTTCCCTCATTAGTAAGTTAAAATACAACCTAAATTTTAAAGGTATTAACAAGACTGTGATTTGCAACATTGTGAAATGTTAGTCGTCAATGGTTGTGGCAGTACAAACACTCTCCAGTGAAAGGTAGAAGTGATTACTTGCACATTTGTTTTTAGGGCTAGAAATGTACAAAGAAAAACAATTTATTGAAACAAAATGTACTCGATGAATATGAATGAATACAGGTACTACTTAGCTCATTAGGAGACACTATATATCACTGGTCATTAGTGCTATATATCACTGTCATATATTCTGTATGGATGGATGCATGTGGGATTGCATAAAAACAGAGCTAAAGGAAATCAGTCATTCAGTTGAGTCCCTATTTCTGTTTTGGTCATTCAGCTTGTTTATCTATTTGAAATTGATCTTTTTACTTTTTTTTAGTATTTTTAATTTTTTTATTTTTAACTTTTGTGGGTACATAGTAGGTGTACACATTTAAGGGGTACGTGAGATATTTTGATGCAAGCATGCAGTGCATAATAATCACATCATGGAAAATGGCCTATCTATTCCCTTAAGCGTTTATTCTTTCTGTTACAAACAATTCAGTTATACTCTTTTAGTTATTTTAAAATATATCATTAAATTATTTTGACTATAGTAACCCTGTTGTGCTATCAAATACTAGGTATTTATTATTTCTGATATCTGAGATTATGATTAGGTATTTATAGTTTTAGGTGTATATTATTTGAACACATTACCATGTGAATAAAGCAAGTGTCATTAAAGGCTAATACATTTTTATCATTGATTAAACATTCTGAAATCCAGTATATTTACTTGCTAATGCATTTGTTTGGTAGAAGCTCTCTTTAGAATTTAGTCATTAGGGATGTAGCTATAGACATATATGTCCCTTTGTACTTTCATATATTTATGTGGAGTATGTGTACATACAATTTTCTTGCAATTTGTGTTCATGTCACTATGAATATGTTTTATGTAGCTGACAAAACCAAATATTAATTACATAATTTTAGGTGTGTCTTAAAGTGAGGTCAGTGAACAATTTCTTTGTGCCCTGAGGAAGTCGTATGATAAGTTTTTATTAAAATTCCTTTTGCTTCTATTTTCACCTAAGCAATATAGGTCGATTTTATCTCTAAAAAGAAAGATAAGAGATGTGTACAATACATTTCAGTAAATTATAGCTTAATAAACAGACAATATACTTTCATAGTATTAGAATAAACAGATGTCTGTCACTAGACTTTATGTTTTGAAAATGCTGGAATTTATTTTTTGCAATATCTAAAAACTTTGGCAAGATGATTATAAAATAAAGTAAATAGAGAGCTGAAACCCCATCTCTACTAAAATACAAAAATTAGCCAGTTGTGGTGGCCAGTGCCTGTAATCTTAGCTACTTGGAGGCTAAGGCAGGAGAATTGCTTGAACCCAGGACGTGGAGGCTGCAGTGAACTGAGATCATGCCATTGCACTTCAGCCTGGGCAACAAGAGTGAAGCTCCATCTCAGAAAAAAGAAAAAAAAAAAGCTTTTTGTAATATTAAATTTACACTAAAAAATTCTGGAGTGGCTTCCATGCATATGTGGACACCATGCTATTTGTTGTGCTTAACTTTCACATTCTTAAACGTTTTGAAAGATTAAACTACTATTGCATAGACAGGGGTCTCAGAATCAGTCTTCCTTTTGCCATCATAATATAATGTACATATCCTTCGTTTGAGGTTCATATATCAGTTGTATAGGAGTGGATTGATGTACGTTAAAAGAGTTATTCCCAGTACTGATGGCCAGTTGATGATATGTTAACTATTAACAAAAATAGACTTGACATGGCACATTGCAATTTATTAAGTATTTTAATGTAGATGACACATCATTTGAAGAAGAATAGGACAGGTTTTATAGTCCCATTTTCCAGATGAAGGAACTGAGGTTCCAGTGGTCAATTATCTCTGCTAAAGTCACAAGACTGGCAAGTTATGAAGCTTAAGAGCTTAATAGGATGGAGGTATCCAGACTCCTAAAGCCTTCCCACTCCACCACTCGAAAAGGTCACCTGAATTTCTGCTTATAGCAATGATGAAGTAACAGTAACAGGATTTCCTCTTTTATCTTAACTATTTAAACACAAACAAACAAACAAAAAAACAGAAAAAAATAGAAAATAATGAATTTTAGACCTTTGACAAAAGGCAGCACAGGACCATGATTCTCGAGAGAAAGGAGACAAGATGAACCTTATGAATGTTTCAACTTACTGCCTTGGGAAAGTTTCCAGACAATAGCTCAGGTGAAAGGAGCTCCGAAAGGCTAGAGGTCTCTCTGAGTTGAGAAGACATAGTTCAGAGTTCAGAAAGTACAAAGGTGCCTACAATTTGAGGAACAGTGTACTGGAGAGAACATTGCACAGTGAAGGAGAAAACTGAATATGGAGAGAGCTTCATAGATCTGTAGAGGGACCCTTCAAATTTCTGAATAACGATCAGTTCAACTGTGTGATGAAACTGATGAGGACAGAGAAAGAACCACAATAAAGGAACAGGCAAATCAATCCTCAGAACTCACGCAGGACCAGGAATAGTTATGTTCCCACTAGCTAGATTGGAAAACATCATATTTCAAGAGGCATTTAAGAAGGTCCTCACAAGGGTATTGCCTGAGTAATGGAGCAAATTAGATCTAGAATAAAGGTAATTCTAGATTTGCCTGACAAGAGCAAACCTCAAAAGAACCAAACCAATTCCTAGTAACTTAAATATATCTCCGAACAAAGGCAAACATATTCAAATACTGCAAAAACAGACAGTACCCAACAACAAAATTCGTAATATCTGATGTTAAAGGAAAAATCCCCAAGCATGCAAAGAAAAGGAAAATATACAATTCATATTCCAGTGAGAAAGCACTAAGAAAAACAGAATGAAAAAAGGGTGCCAAATTAGTAGAGAAGAATGTTTAAAAAAAAAAAGCTATTATTTCTGCATTCCATATGTTCAATAAGGTAGAAGAAAGCACAACCAAGATGAGAACAAAATAGAGTTTTTAAAAAGATCCACATTGATTGAAATTCTAGAGACAAAATACAGTATATGAAATGTTAAATGCACTGGATAATTTTAACATCAGATTAGCTACTGCAGAAGAAAAAAAAATAGTGAACCTTAATACACACAAATAAAAAGTATTCAAAATGAAAAGTAGAGAGAAAAATAGGAGAAATAAATGAATGGAGCAACAGTGAATTGTGAGCCAAAGTCATTCAACCTACCATCCATATTTTGTGAGTCACAGAAGGTGAGAAGTAGAAGAAAATTATCTAAAAACGAACAGTTGAAAATTTTACAAATTTGATGAAATCTATGAACCTACATACCCAAGAAGCTCAATAAATCCCATGAATAAGAACGATGAAGAAAATGGCACCAAGGTATTTCATAATCTAATAATTGAAATTCATAGAAAAGAGAAAATCTTAAATGCAGCCAGAGAAAATAACTGCCCTTTAAGTATAGGAGAACAAATATGACAATGGTAGGATATATCTCACGGAAACAATGCAACACAAAAAACAATAGGGCAACATTCTTAATGTGCTGAAAGAAAAAAATGAGTTAACTTAGAATTTTATATACAAAAAAAGCAATATAAAAGTTCATCCACTCATACCAAAGTGTAAAATACATCACTAGCAGATATACACTATCAAAACTGTTAAAGGAAATCATCACACAGAAGAAAAATAATACCAAATTGAAATGTTAACGTGCATAATGGAAAGGAGAGTACTGGAAATAATAAATACGTGGGGATAAATTAAAGATCTTTTAATTAAAAAAACATTTTAAGCAATAACTGTCTGATTTTTACAATAACAACTTATTTGGGATTTAGTAGCATTTGTAAAAGCAAAATATGTAGCAATAATAGCACAAAGGCCAGTAGAGGAGAAATAAAAGGATAATTTAGTGGATACGTAGAAAACTTGAAATCTATTACTTGAGGGTTACTTTAACAAAATACTAGTAGAAGAGCAAATTAAGCGCAAAACAAGGATAAAGAAGAAATGATAATGCTAAGAGCATAAATAATTGATATAGAAAACAGAAAAGCAATGAACAAAGGCAATGAAACCAAATATTACATCTTAGAAAAAAAGAAAAAAGGCGAGAGGACACAAATTGCCAATATCATAATGAGGGAGAATGTATCATGACAGACTGTACAGACATTAAGCAGTATACTCACAAAGTTAACCTATATGACTATACATTCCATAACTTAAAGGAAATGGATCAATTTCTTAAAAGTTGGAAATTACTAAAATCAATTGTAAAAGAAAAACAGTAACTTAATATTTTATATTTAATAAGAGAAATTGAATTTTTAATTAAAATCTTCCTTTAAAGAAATCTTCAGACCCAAGTTGCTTTACTCATTAATGCTACAAAGCATTTAAGAAAGAAGTAATATCAAATCTACACAAAAGTTTTTTAGGAAATAGAAGTGGAGATAATACTTTGCAACTCATTTGAACACTTACTATGTCCAAGGCATTGTTTTGGAAGCTGGTTAATAAAAAAGATGAAAATTTGCTTCCTGTAATACAGAAGCTTACAGTATATGAGGCAAAGAGAAGGAACTCTCCCTCTGCCATACTCTTAGGTCTGCCTGATTGGTTAAGGCAGAGCAAAGCAGATTATTGAGCATTGTATAGACAGTTGAGGATAAAACTCTTTCTCTGTAACATCAGCAGAGGTGAACTTGGCCCACTGGTTTCCCTTTGTCTATCATTGGTACACAAAAATTGACATATTGACCTGGGAGTGGAATACCAAAGTTTGTTTGATCCAAGAGTCCCCAATCTCTACAACAACTCTTTCCTTCTTCTAACAGAAGTCCCACTTGCTCTGTGTTGTTAAGAATAATTTAATATCTCATCTAATGTTTTTATTTGCCTTATTTACTAAGTATTAAGCAAAAGATGGCAGTTGTTTTGTTTACTAAATAATTAGTGCCATAAATTGTACTTCACCACAACCATATATCCACATGGTCGGGGGGTTGATTTTAATCCAACTTTCTATTCCACTACTGCTCAGCTCATAATATGTGAAATAAAATAGCCATTTTAACTACTATAGATTATCACTAGAGTAAAAGGGCACAGTAGTAATCCTTCACATATATCATTCATCCAGCAAATTCAAGAAAATAAGTGTCACAAAATCTACAAGGTAAGGTCCAAATGATAGAGTCATGAGTGAACCTCTTAAGCCTTTCCAGAAAAGTCTGGTCTTCTACCAGACTAGAAAAAACAAACTAATGAAAAACAACAAAACCCAGCAAATTAGGGGTGAGAGGGAATTGCTAAAGAGAAGCCCAATGACAGCATGACAAACGATGACAGACAAGGAGAGTAAAAGAGAAACTATAAAAAGGATATGCAGGAGTTTAACGTGTTTTAATGAGACAGACACAGTATCACAATTATTAGAACACCATTCATTAAATTATGTTTATAATAATGACCCAGTCTTATAACAAAAAGACTTTATTTCTCTACTCCCTGTTTAAAAACTCAAGAGAGTGAATATGGTAGTTCAGAAATATTTTCATCTAAGATGAACACTTATGAAAAGTAAAGTTTTATTGCTCAAAAGAGTATACACTTTAGCTTTCCAGAATGACTGATTTCCCAAAATATCTTAGAAGTGAAAGTATAGTGGCAACTGGGGAATCTTCATAAGTCTTCATACCAAATTATGCAAAACAACTAGGGACTATACAATTAAAGATTAAGCATTTATTTTTATGGCCAAGAAAATTAAAATGCCAAGAAAAAAATGCCTAGAAATATATTATTGCTATTGTCTTTTATTTACTTCAAAACATTTCTAATATTTAATTTATTCAAAAGTGTAGTTATTTGTATTTTCATATATAAAAGCTTCTGAGGAAAACCGGTTGTGTGTGTGTTTTAGATTTTAAACCAGTAATATCAACCCAAAAGTATTTAATTTTAAAATATAGCTTTAATTTGACTTAAAGTTCCTTAAAGTTTAGTTTGATCTAAATTTTAAAAATACAGTGCTAGACTTCCAATTCTGACCAAGATGAAGTAAGCCCACTATAACCTTCTCTCCTGATTATTACAGCTACAATCACTGGACAAAATTTTAAAAGAAACTCCCTCAGAACTCCTAAAAGTAAACAAAAGCAGGCAGATTAAGGATGGCAGTCAGAATTTGAAGTGACCATATATGGGTGAGTTTCCCAGTCTTCCTCCATTTCTCTTAAGACTTTGACCCAAGGCTGGATCCATCTCATGGAACTATGGAGTGGTACATTGCAGGCTAAAACTGCAATAACAGCCGGCAATCCCAACAGTGTGAGAGTAAATCCTGAGTCAGTTTCAGTCTCTGTCTCTCACTTCCACTTTTCTGTCAATGGTGGCTCCAGTTGCAGAGCTATGCTGCAGTGACAATAGAACAACTAAAATAAACTCTAACGGAAACCCTATATTTCTGGCTAGAAGACCAGGAAAAGTGACCCTTGCAGGCTGTACAGTGAGTGGAGAATCATGGAGAGGAAAGAGTTGAGGAAGGGGATCCTTTAATACTGGTCATCAACCTGTAGAAAGCTTAAGCTCATTCTTGAGTTGCTCATGAGTGGAACAGATTCAAAATAGATAGCAAAGGCTTTGGAAATAGAATTGACATTGAAACCACCACCCAAATGGTACTAGTGTGAGGACAGACCCAAAATAACACAGCAAAGGATTTCAAAACTGAAATGACTTGCTGACAGAAGTTAAAAAAAAAAAAAGGATTTGCAGTTGAATCTGACATAGTTGATTGCCTGCTAACTGTATTCTGCCAAATCAATATTCTCAAGAGGATGCCAACAAATAATATTCAAAATACCCAAAATAGAGTTTAAACATACTCAACAGGAGTTGACAACACCTATAATGACCCAGATGTTGGAATTGTATCAAAAGGTGTTAAAACAGTTACTATAACTACCCTCCCTTCGATGAAAATAAACATCTTGAAAAAGAGTAAGCTGTGAGAAGTTCTCAGCAGAGTAATAGAGCCTACAAAATAATACTAAATGGAAATTATAGAGTTGAAAATTCATTATCTGAAATTTTTTAAAGGCACCATCTGTGCTCGGTAGCAGAATGGTGAAGACAGTGGAAACAGTGAACATTAAGATAAATCAACACAAATTATTTAATCTGATGAACAGAGAGGAAAAAAATATGTAGAAATGTGAACAGAACCTCAAGTCCTATGGGATGATGTAAAAATAGTATTCATGTCACCGAAATCCCAGAAGGACAGGAGAGAGATTGTTGTAGAAAAAAACATTTGAAGAAATAATGGCTGAAAACTTCCCAAATTTTACAAAAGATGAAAATTTACAGATTCAAGATCAAGGAGCTTGGAATAATATAAAATCAAATAAAATTATGCCTAGGCACTTAGTAGTCCAACTGCTGAAAGCCAGAGGTAACAAAAAATATTGAAAATAGCCATAGAAAAACAGCATATACATAGGAAAACAAGGATACGAATGACTGAATTTTTCTCATGAGAAATCATGGAGATGTAAAACAGTGGAAAAACATCTTTAAATGAAAAAAAAAAAAAAGTCAACCCAGATTCCTATAGTCCATGAAAATATGTATCAGAAATGATGACATAAAGACATTCTCAGATTTAAAAATCCTAAGAAAAATTTTCACAAACAGATCTATTCTTAAAAATGTTAAAATAAGTTCTTCAGGCTGAATGGAAATGATAGCAGGAGAAAACTTGAGTTTCAGGAGCAAAAAAAGGACCAAACTAAATGGTAAATTCTGGGTAAATATTCTTCTATTTTTGTCTTCTTAAGTTCCTTAAAATATGTATGACAGTTGAAAGTAAAAACGATAACATTGTCTATCAGGGTTTCTAATACATAGAGATGTACTTTGTATGATGACTAAAACACAAAGAGGGTAGGGAAAAGGGACCTAGATAGTTGTCATTGAGGTTGTAAAATATTAACTGTGTAAAAAGAAAAAATGGAAATATACATTGTAATCCTCAAAACAATCACTTAATATATGCAAAAAAATTAGCAAAAAAAAAAATTAAAACAGAATACCAAAAAGTATTCAGAGAGTCCGAAAGAAGTTGGAAAAAAGAGATCAATGTCAGAGGGACAAACAGGAAACAACAAATAAAATGGTATACCTATATCCTACCTTATCAGTAATTACATTAAATGTAGCAGTATAAAGAACCTAATTAAAAGACATCGTCATATTGGATTAAATAACCAAACTATATGTTTTATAAAAGAAATACATTTTATATATAAAGGCATAGGGTAAAATACAATATAGAAAGTGATATACTATGGTACAGCAATCAAAACAAAGCTGTAGTATATATATTGGTGTCTGGCAAAGTAGAATGGAGAGCAAGGACTAGTACCAGGAATAAAGAGAGGCATTACATAACTAAAGAATAAAGGGTCAATTTGCCAAAAAGATGTAACAATACTACATGTGTATGTGCCTAACAACAGATCTTCAAAATACATAAAGCAAAAAGTTGGCTGGGCCTGGTGGCTAACACCAGTAATCCTAGCACTTTGGGAGGCCAAGGAGGGCAGATCACTTGAGGCCAGGAGTTCAAGACCAGCCTGGCCAACATGGTGAAACCCTGTCTCTACTAAAAATACAAAAATTAGCTAGGTGTGTTGATGCATGCCTATAATCCCAGCTACTCAGGAGGCATGATAATTGCTTGAACCCAGGAAATGGAAGTTGCAGAGAGCCAAGTTTATGCCACTGCACTCCAGCCTGTGTGATGGAGTGAGACTATGTTTCAAACAAACAAACAAACAAACACCTAAAGTAAAAACTTCCAGAACTGAAAATAAAAATAGACAAATCCACAGTTATAGATGGAAATTACAGCATTTCTCTTTTAGTAACTGATAGAAAAAGTTGTGAGGAAGTCAGTAAGGATGTAGAAAACTTGGAAGATACTATCAAACAACATGACCTAATTGACTTTTTTAGAAATGACCACCCAACAGCAGAAAATACATTCCTTTCAAGTGTTCATGGAACAGTCACCAAGAGAAATCATTTTCTGAGACATAAAACACAATTTAAAAAAATTTTAAAGAATTGACATGATAAAAGGTATGTTCTCTAATCATAATGAAATTACACTAAAAATTAATAACAGATATCTGGAAATGCCCTAAATATTTTAATTAAACAATAAACAAGAGAAATTGGAAAATATTTTGAACTGAATGGTAATTAAAATATACTTTATCAAAATTTTTAGAATGTAACCAAAGCAATACTTAGAAGTAAATTTAACATTAATTGCTTGTATTTAGAAAAGAAGAAAGGTCTCAGATAAAGAGTATAAGCTTCCATCTCAAGGAACTAGGAAAAGAAACATAAATTAAATCCAAACAAAGCCAAATGAAGAGACTAGTAAATATAAGATCAGATCAACTTCACTGATCATCAGAGAAATACAAATAAAATTGCAGTGAGATACCATTTCACGCCAGTCAAAATGGCTATTTTTAAAAATTCAAAAAATAACAGATATTGGTGAGAATGTGGAGAAGATGAGACACTTACATGCTATTGGTAGGAATGCAAGTAAATTAGTTCAACCTCTGATATAGTATGGCTGTGTCCCCATGAAAATCTCATCTTGAATTACAGTTCCCATAATCCCCATGTGTTGTGGGAGGGACCCTGTGGGAGGCAATTGAATCATGGGGTGGTATCCCGCATGCTATTTTCATGATAGTGAGCAAACTCTCACAAGATCTGATGGTCTTCTAAGGAACTTCCCTCTTCACTTGGTTCTCATTCTTTTCTTTCTTGCCATCATGTGAAGAAGGACATGTTTGCTTCCCCTTCTGTCATGACTGTAAGTTTTGAGGCCTCCCCAGTCATGTGGAATTACGAGTCACTTAAAACTCTTTCATTAATAAATTACCCAGTCTCAAGCAATTCTTTATAGCAGCGTGAGAACAGACTAATACAGTAAATTGGTACTGCAAGTGGGGCACTGCTATAAGGATACCCAAAAATGTGGAAGCAACTTTGGAACTGAGTAACAAGCAGAGGTTAGAACAGTTTGCATGGCTCGAAGAAGATGAGAAAATGTGAGATAATTTGTAACTTCCTAGAGACTTGAAGGGCTCAGAAGACAGAAAGATGTAGGGAAGTTTGGAACTTCCTAGAGACTTGTCAAATGGCTTTGACCAAAATGCTGATAGTGATATGGACAATGAAGTCCAGGCTGAGGTGGTCTCAGATGAAGCTGAGAAACTTGTTGGAAATGGGGGTAAAGGTCGCTCTTGCTATACAAAAAGACTGGTGGTATTTTACCCCTTACCTAAAGATCTGTGAAACTTTGAACTTGAGAGAGATGATTTAGGGTATACGCTGCAAGACATTTCCAAGTGACAAAGCGTTCAAGAGGAAGCAGAGCATAAAAGTTTGGAAAATGTACAGCCTGATGATGCAGTGAAAAAGAAAATTACATTTTCTGGTGAGAAATTCAAGCCAGCTGCAGACATTGGCATAAGTAATGAGGAGCCAAATGCTAATCACCAAGACAATGGAGAAAACGTCTCCAGGACACTTCAGAGGTCTTCACAGCAGCCCATCCATCAGAGGTGCAGGGGCCTACGAAGAAAAAATGGTTTCATGGGTCAGGCCCTGGGCCTTGCTACTTTGTGCAGTCGAGACTTGGTGCCCTGCATTTCAGCCATGGCTAAAAAGAGCCAACATACAGCTCAGGCCATTGCTTCAGGGGGTGCAAAGCCACCTAAACCTTGGTGGCTTACACATGTTGTTGGTCCTGCAGGTGCACGTAAGTCAAGAATTGAGGTTTGGGAACCTCTACCTAGATTTCAGAGGATGTATGAAAATGCCCGGATGTCACTGCAGACATTTGCTTCATGGGTGGAGCCCTCATGGAGAACCTCTGCTAGGGCAATGTGGAAGGGACATGTGGGGTTGGAGCCCCCGCACAGAGTAGAGCTGTGGGAAGAGGACCACTGTCTTCGACACAAGAATGGCCGATCAACCGACACTTTGCACCGTGAGCCTGGAAAAGACATGTACACTTAGCACCAGTCTGTGAAATCAGCTGGGATAGGGGCTGTATCCTGCAAATCCACAAGATTGGAGCTGCCCAAGCCCCTTGAAGCCCATCCCTTGCATCAGCATAAACTGAATTTGGGACATGGAATCAAAGGAGATCATTTTGGAACTTTAAGTTTCAATGACTACCCTGTTGGATTTTGAACTTGCATGGGGCCTATAGCCCATTTATTTTGGCCAATTTCTCCCATTTAGAATGGTGTATTTACCCAATGCCTGTACTCACACTGTATCTAGGAAGTAACTAACTTGCTTTTGATGTTATAAGCTGATAGGTGGAAGTGACTTGCCTTGTCTCAGATGAGACTTTTGACTTGGACTTTTGGGTTAATGCTGGAATGAGTTAAGACCTTGGGGGATTTTTGGAAGGGTATGATTGTGTTTTGAAATGTGAGGACATGAGATTTGGGAGAGACCAGAGATGGAATAATATGGTTTGGCTGTGTCCCCACCAAAATCTCAACTTGAAATATACCTCCCAGAATTCCCACATGTTGTGGAAGGGACTAATGGGAGACAATTGACTCATGGGGGTAGTTTCTCCCATGCTATTCTTATGATAATGAGTAAGTTCTCATGAGATGTTATGGTTTTATAAGGGGCTTCCACTTTTCTTGGCTATCATTATTCTCTTTCCTGCCACCATGTGAATATGAACATGTTTACTTTCCCTTCTGCCATGATTGTAAGTTTCCTGAAGCCTCCCCAGCCATGCAGAACTATTAGTCAATTAAACCTCTTTCCTGTTTAAGTTACCCAGTCTTGGAAAGTTCTTTATAGCAGTATGAGAATGGACTAATACAACCCCTGTGAAAAGCAGTATGGAGATTTCTCAAAAAACTAAAACTAGAACTATTATTTGACCCAGTAATATCACCACTGGGTATCTACCCAAAGAAAAAAATTGTTTTATCTAAAAGATACCTTGACTCATATATATATATTTCAGCTCTATTCATAATAACAAAGACATGGAATCAATCTAAGTGTCTATCAACAGTGGATTAGACAACGAAGATGTGGTACATATAAAACATGAAATACTCCATAGCCATAAATAAGAATGAAATCATATTCTTTGCAACAACATGGATGCAACAACATATTCTTTGCAACAACATGGATGGGATAATGGAGGCCATTATCTCAAGTGGTTAACACAAAAACAGAAAGTCAAATAACACATGTTTTCATTTATAAGTGGAAGTTAAACAATAGGTACATGTGGACATAAAGATGGAAACAATAGATAATGATTACTCCAAAAGTGGGGAGGGAGGGAGGCAGTCAAGATTTGGAAAACTACCTATTGGGTACTATGTTCACTATTTGGGTGATGGGTTCACTAGAAGTGCAAACCCCAGCATCATCCAATATACCCAAGTAAGAAACCTTCATATATACCTCCTGAATCTAAAAGTAAAAAATAATAATAATAATAATAAAATAAAGGTTGAGATTAAATTTAGTGGTCACTGAAATTTAAGAATTAAGAGAAAAAATTGTACAAGCACTTAAAAAGGTGAGAAAAGTCACCTGTAGAGAGGGAAAACAGATGCCAATTTGTTAATAAAATGACAGAAGGCAGAAAACGAGGGTTGCAGACTGTTGTAGGAAAATAAATATGCCCGGTAAATAGAATGGTGGACAAAATCAAACCAAATAACCTCTCAGTGATGTGGAATCTGTGACATCAAAATGAGCACTGGATCCACCATATCTCCTGTGATAAATATTGTGTCCCTTGTACATTGTATCTGGCACATTGAAGGCACTCAATAAATACTTATTGAACAAAAAATAGAGAGTAGAAATCAGTGAAAATGAAGACAGAAAAACAATAGACAAAACTAATGAAACTAAAAGCTAGTTCTTTTAAATGATCAATAACAGTGATCTTTTAAAAGATCAGTAAATAAATGCTAAATAAAGAAGAACAATTTACCAATACCAAGAAGAAAAAAGGTACATCACCCCAGACCCTACAGACAGTAAAACAATAATAATAAACAATAAACTATTAATAAACAACTTTATACCTTTGAATTCAACAACGTAGATGAAATGGAGCAATTCCTTGAAAGACACAAAGTATCAAATCTCACTCAATAATAAATAGAGTATCTGAATACTATTGAAATGTAATTTGTACTTCAAAACATTCCCACAAAGAAAACTCCATGTTCAGATGGTTTTGCTAGTGATTTCTAAGAAAGATTTAAATAAAATTATTAGCAATTCCATGTGATTTCTTCTAGAATACATAAATGAAGGAAATACTTCCTAACTTATTACCCTGGTACTAAAACCAAGTACAGTGCAAGAAAAGAAAACCACATAAAAATATCCCTCACAAAAATAGACTAAAACATTCTTAACCAAATATTTAAACATTTAATCAAATTATATATAAACAGAATAATACATCACTACCAAGTGAGGTTTCCTCCAGGAAGAGAAGGCTGGTTTAACATTTGAAAATCAATCAGCATAATTTACCATTTCAAAAGATTAAGGAATAAAAACTATACAATCATTTCAATAGATGCAAGAAAAAACATTTAATAAAATTCAATATCCATTAGTGGTAACAATAATAATAGTAATAATAAAAACTCAGTTTAATAAACATAAAAGGGAACTTCTTTAGCCTGGTGAGAGGCATGTATGAAAAACCTGTAGTGGGAGTTTCGTCGTCGTCGCCGCAGCCGCCGTCGTGTGTGCCACCATGCCGCCCTACACCGTGGTCTACTTCCCGGTTCGAGGCCGCTGCGCGGCCCTGCGCATGCTGCTGGCAGACCAGGGCCAGAGCTGGAAGGAGGAGGTGGTAACAATGGAGACCTGGCAAGAGGGCTCTCTCAAAGCCTCCTGCCTGTATGGGCAGCTCCCCAAGTTCCAGGACGGAGACCTCACCCTGTACCAGTCCAATACCTTCCTGCGTCACCTGGGCCGCACTCTTGGGCTCTATGGGAAGGACCAGTGGGAGGCAGCCCTGGTGGACATGGTGAATGATGGCGTGGAGGACCTCCGCTGCAAATACCTCTCCCTCATCTATACCAACTACGAGGCGGTCAAGGATGGCTCTGTGAAGGCATTGCCCGGGCAACTGAAGCCTTTTGAGACCCTGCTGTCCCAGAACCAGGGAGGCAAGACCTTCATTGTGGGAGACCAGATCTCCTTCGCTGACTACAACCTGCTGGACTTGCTGCTGATCCATGAGGTCCTGGCCCCCGGCTGCCTGGATGCGTTCCCCCTGCTCTCGGCCTATGTGGCTCGCCTCAGTGCCCGTCCCAAGCTCAAGGCTTTCCTGGACTCCCCTGAGCACGTGAACCTCCCCATCAATGGCAACGGGAAACAGTGAGGGCTGGGGGCACTCTGAGCGGGAGGCAGGGGCTGCTTGCCTCCCTTTCTCCAGGACCAATACAATTTCTAAAAAAAAAAAAAAAAAAAAGAAAAACCTGTAGTGAACATCATACTTAGTGGTGAAAGATTTAACGCTTTCTCTCCAAACTTGAGAATAAGGCAAGAATGTCTACTCTCGTAGCTCTTATTAAAACATCATGCTTATGTACTAGCCAGTTCATTTAGGCGAAGATAGAAAATGAAAGGAATGCATATCAGAAAACAAGAAATAAACTCGTCCCTGTTTGTGGACATGATTGTGTAGAAAGTACCAAACAATCAACTGGAAGTAGTAAGTTACTTTAGCAAAGTTGCAGAATACAACTTCAATATACCAAAATCAATTGTATGTTAATAAACTAGCACTGAACAATTGGAAATGTTAAAAAAAAATACAATTTACAGTAATACCTCCCCCCCAAAAAAAACAGAAAATATTTAGATATTTATTTAACAGAGTATGTACTGGATCTGTTTTCTGAAAACTATAAATCTCTAGGAAAAGAAATCAAACAAGATATAAATAATTAGCAAAAGATAAGCCACAGGTGGAGAAACATTGGAAATCATATTTCTGATGGAGGGTTTGTATCCAGAATATATAATGAACCCTTAATACTCAATAATAAGTAAACAAACAACACAATTAAAAATTATGGGAAATATTTGAGTAAAACACTTCCACAAAGAATTGGTGGATAAGTATACAAAAAGATGTTCAACAACATTTGTTACTAGGCAAATGCAAATTAAAACCACAACAATAATATTCAATTACACACCTAGGTAATGGCTAATTTTAAAAAAAATGACTGTAATAAATGTTGATGAGGAAGTGAAAGAAATGAATCTTTCACTGAATGTTTTTCAGTGCATTTGAGAATACAAATTTGTACAGCCAATTTTGAAAACAGGTTAACAACTTATGAAGTTAAACATATACTTACCTTACCATCCAGAAATTTCATTCCTAGGTATTTACTCAAGAGAAATGAAAACTTACTTGCACACAGAAACCTGTGTACAAATGTTCTTAACAGATTTATTCATAACAGCCAAGAACTCAAAACAGATTCAGTGTCCTTCAGTGGATGAATTAACTGTGGTACATGAATATGATGAAGTACGACTTTAAAAGAAAAAGGGACAAACTACTGATGACACACAGCAACACATATTTATCTCAAATGCTCTATGCTAAATAAAAGAAGCTGGCTGAAAAGTCTACATGTTGATTCCATTTATATGGTAGTCTACAGAAGTCAAAATTATAGAAACAGTGGTTGCCAGGAGCTGGGGTGGCTGGAGGGCTTGCTAATGAAGCAGCAAAGGGAAACTTTTGGGAGTGAAAAAACTTTTCTGTGTCTTGATTTTGGTGATGGTTTGATGACTATATACATTTCTCTTAACTCATAAAGCTGTACATGAAAAAGAGTGAATTTTATTGTATGTAAGTTTAGAAGTGAATAATAACAATGGATAAAAAGTACAATATTAATATAGACATGTTGACCAAAATAAGATATTCAATGTGTTATGTTTAACTTGGCTCAACACTTTGTAAACAAAAACATCAATGGCTTATCCAAAATGCACATTTTTAATATTGGAAAGAATGTGTTATATTTGAATTGATGATGATTTGATGATGATTTATGGACTTGTCCTATTTTTATTTATTTGCTTATTTATTTAGAGACAGGGTTTTGTTCTGTCACCCAGGCTGGAGTGCAGTGGTGCAATCATAGCTCACTGTAACCTCAAACTCCTGGGTTCAAGAGACCCTACCACCTGAACCTCCTGAATAGCTAGATCTACTGGCACGTGCCAACATGCTGCATTAATTAAAATTAAAAAAATAAAAATTGTAGAGATGGGGGTCTCACCATGCTACCCAGGCTGGTTTCAAACTCCTGGTCTCAAAAGATCCTCCTGCCTCAGCCTCCAAATGTGTCATCCCATTTAGAATATCTTGTTTTCCAGTAATGAATAATTATAAGTAAATTTTTTAGTACTTTTCAAATGTTTTAATTAGCGGGGGCATCAGTAAGGCATTGAGCTGGTTTTAAGTATGGCATCGAATCTGTAAGAACAGTGTTACATCATATAGGAATTTATCTCAAATGTTTCCATGTGAAAATATAGCCTTAGCTATCTGAAATACCTAAGGAAGCAGTCATTCTTAGAAGCTGTATGTTTCAGGTACTTCCAAAGCAACAAATCTAAAAAATTATACTCATTGTTCAGCTTGTTTGAATAGAACATACTAAGCATGATTTAATGTTTTCTCAATGTCTTAGAATCTTCATCAAAATACTGAATCTTAAACATGAGTAGAACCTGAAAAATTTCATATCTGAATATGATATGTAAACTTAAGAGCCTAGTTATACTAAAAATATAGGTATATTACAACTATAACATGCTTTACAACTTAAGACAAACGAATTCATATATCATAACGTATTTGTAGCAACCCGAGTGATAGACAAGATGACTTGTACAATCCAACATTTTACAGACTTGGTAATGGGTATTCATGAAAATTAAATGATTTACCAATTATCAGCAATGAAGCTGAGCATAAAACCAAGGTTGTCTTATTCCTATGGGTGGGCATGTGCTGAATGGGTAGCACAATATAGAATATTGGGGGTAAAACTAAATGAATTGTTACTTCAGCACTCAATCCCTTAATTCAGTCACCATCCCCACCACAACCCAACAGACTTCAATTTCCAGGGAACCGATGCTTTGTCATTTTATCTTCCACATAAATAAAAATCCAATTTTAAAAGATATTATTTTTAAAACTCTGTTTATTTTTATTATTTTGTTGCAAATGATTAAGAAACTTGGCTGTGCAGTCATTCAATATCTTGCCACTTCAGAGGCCAAGATAACTAGGGTGGATGAAGGTAATGATAAATTATCTTGCTCAAATGGGGTCATCTAGTTGTTGTAAAGAATGAACTTCCTATAATATAGTAGATCTTTTGAGCAAAGTGGCCTTGCTGCTGTTGTTTCTGAATTTAAAGGGAAAACTAAAAGGTCCCTGCATTGTCTATTGTCAGAATTGCAGTATCCAGAAATCTGTTTAGTACTCAGTCATCTTTATTTGGCTATTGGTATCAATGGGGAAGGACCTGGTGTGTTTTGTAGGTTGATATCACACTTAGATAAATGTAAGAGTTGCAGCCAGCTAATGGGAAAACATGGGGCAGATTTTATCATACTTGGTGATCACTTACATCTTGTACTTTAGACTTTTTGCAGTAGGTACAGCCCTGCAGAGGAGGATCAGAGTTCTGATTGTACATTAATGATTTGAAGTTCACCATTGTCCTCAGAACCCATTTCAAAGTACCTTGCTTCTAAATCCATACCAGCTTCTAAATACCAGAAATATTTCAGGTATTTGACCTCTGTCTTCTGACTCTTCTCCTGACTGCAGCTGAATCATTTAGGAAAAGAAACCCCAAACTGCTCTGAAATCTGGCAGCCATGATAGTTTAAAAAAAAAAATTGCTTTAATGGATATTGTTCTGCTCACTTGTCTACGCATCCTTGAAAATTTCGTTCGGTTTAGGCTTACACATTAGTGCACTGAATGAGATCCCCTTCAGAAAGTCAGTAGAAGTCTTTGCTTCTGATGTTTCAGAGAGAAACTTTACTCTCATGTTTCCTGGTGCTTGCCTACATCTGATTTTCTCTCATCAGATCTCTTAACATTAGATAGGAGATAGATAAGATAGATGCTTGCGTGGGCAAGAAAGAAAGTCAGGTGTACCGACTGCACTGGATGACTGGGTGACTGCTTACTTTCCTTATTAGAGAGCTTTATTGTTCAAAGCATTCAGAGAAAGATGTTATTTCCATGTCAATGTACTTGGTTATTTCCATACACAGTATGCTAGAAAAATTTCTGTATAATTTGGCTTGAAGAGCTTTGTTGTTGCTCTTTTCTTTTTTCTTTTCTTTTCTTTCTTTTTTCTTTTCTTCTTCCCCTTTTCCTTCCTTCCTTCCTTCCTTCCTTCCTTCCTTCCTTCCTTCCTTCCTTCCTTCCTTTCTTTTCTTTTCTTTCCTCTTTTTTCTTTTTTGAGACTGTTTCTGTCACCCAGGCTGGAGTACAGCAGTGTGATTTCAGCTCACTGCAACCTCCACATCCGGGGCTCAAGCAATCCTCCTACCTCAGCCTCCCAAGTAGCTGGGACCAGAGGCTCACACCACCATGCCCAACTAATGTTGCTGTTTTCTTAATTTTGAGGAGACACTTTTCTTGGAAAAGATGTGGTATTTTTTCTGTCAGCTTTTGGGATTAACACGTTTAGTGTGACAGCTTTTAACAAGAACCCAAAATTGACTTAATCTAATCACAAGGATTCTTTATTAAATGCACTACTAGAATTGATCATTTTTAAAGAAGAGTTTGACCTGACTTTTATTCTTTAAATTCACAGAGTTGTATACCTTTAATATTAAACATTTTATCTATTGGCAGGAAAGATAAAACATTTTTCTAACTTATCTTGTCAAATTGTGATGATGTCAATTTAATTAAAAGGTACATAGTTTTAACATGGTTATTTTTAGTAAAATGCACATAATTTAAAATTTTTATGTATATTCTATGTTTATTAAAATAATTATTTTGGGTAGTATTCCCTAAAGCACAGAAATGTTCACAGTCACTAAACCTTCTTTTTTATATTTAAGCTCTAAAGAGAGGTTTTGTTTTAACATATAAGAAGAATCCCTTTATCCAAGAGGAAAAATAGAAGCACCCTTTTGTTCCAGAGCAGAGCTTCTGGCTATAAGACATATGCCAGATGCCTTCCTTGACAAAGAACAGTGAGTGTCCCTGTTGATAATTGATCACATATGGCTACCACCATCTCTGACTTTACTAGCCATAAATATTTATTTCAGTGAAATTACCTTTTTTTACTCCATGTATTAACACTAACCAGATAAAGACTTTCCTCTTTTTTGTTTTGTGTTTTTTTTTTCTTTAAAGTCGGTACATTATCTGAACAAATTCAATAAGTGTTTGCACTATGCATATTTTTAATTGAGAAGCTGTCTCCCTTTAGCACACAAATTATTGCCCACTACTGGAGATTAATTCACTTGCAGAAGTCTTACAGCTTGGAAGCACTGAAATTGCATAAAAAGACATAGGAGTACAAATTCTACACATACCAAATTTTTATTCCAATTTTCAGAGTATCTTCTTTTATTTTTAGATGAATCTACGTTCTGTATTTACTGTAGAACAACAAAGGATTTTACAGCGTTATTATGAAAATGGAATGACAAATCAAAGTAAAAATTGCTTTCAGCTCATATTACAGTGTGCACAGGAGACTAAGCTGGACTTCAGTGTAGTCAGGGTAAGTATTGAGGTCTTACACTCAAATTTAAAGCTTCTTATTACAAGTGATATTTGCTTAATATGAGAAAAATACTCAGGGTATGAAGTCACTAATTTTATAAACGGCTTCACTTCCCTGGTATAACAATACTGTTTTAAAAATAAATAGGACTAATCTTTCAGTTTGTATTTGTTTCTATAAATACCTTAAAACACAGAAACCCTTGCAGTGTAAATATCTTTTAAAATCTTAGCTTTTTAAACTAATACATACATTTAAGATTCATTGTTGATCTTATGCTCTTTAAACCCCAAATTAATGTAGATGTAATCCCCAAAAATGATATCAGTAAAACAGGCATTTATCAAGAGAATACTCTAGGTGACTTATTTTTCATTGTATTTGAATTTTTCATCAGGCATTTGGTCTGCTTTATAAATACTTTCTAAGTAAAATGCATGCATTTTGATGGGTAGGCAAGTAAGGGACAAGGAATCCTAAGGGAATAAATTTTTCTTTATCACAATCATAGTTATTCAGCTGTAAAAGTCAGAGCTGCTACATTCTTGAAAGGTAATGAGAAGGTGATTGAGAGGAGGCAAGAGATAAATCTAACAGAACTGGTCACGGATTTTATTGAATGCATAGGAACTTTTATGTCTGTTTGAAAATGTTACAAATCCTCTTGGTGTGAAACCTTAGTGATTGAAAGATTAGCAACTTTCTCCTACTTGGCATTCATTAGGCTAATTTAGGAAAGAGAAAGGATGTCTGTTCTTAAGTTTATTTTGCTTTCGACATACCTTCAAAGACCCTAAAGATAAGTATATCTTAATAATTATTCAGAATATGTGTTTCTTAAAGACTACAATATTTATTCGCCTTCAAATAGGGAATTATGCCACCAATTCTAGACAAAAATATCCAGGATATCTGTTTCTTTTTTTTTTTGAAACGGAATTTCGCTCTTGTCGCCCAGGCTGGAGTGCAGTGGCGCGATCTCAGCTCTCTGCAGCCTCCACCTCCTGGGTTCAAGTGATTCTCCTGCCTCAGCCTCCCGAGTAGCTGGAATTACAGGTGCCTGCCACCACGCCTGGCTAATTTTTTGCAGTTTTAGTAAAGACGGGGTTTCGCCATGTTGGACAGGTTGGTCTCAAACTCCTGACCTCAGATGAACCGCCTGCCTCGGCTTCCCAAAGTGCTGGGATCACAGGGTGAGCCACCGCGCCTGGTCCAGGATATCTGTTTCTTATTTTCTGAGACCAGTCATCATACTCAGATTTGTTTAAGAACCAGAAATATCTCCTATTTACAGCTCTAAATGGCTTATTTGAAATATCTTTACTAAGCCACAGAGCAAAATGTCTAACTGTATTAGAAAATATAACATAAAAATGTATTATATTTTAAGTTGATGAGATTGCAGTTAACAAGTGCTTCTTTCTTTATCCTGCAGTAATTTCCTCTGCTTTTTTTTTTCTTTTATCTTGTCATTACCTTAAAGTGAAAACCCTTGCCAGGCAGCTGCATTGTGAAAATCTTTCACATTGTGAAATCTTTCATATTTCCAACGTGTTATTGCAATCTTCCCCTCATAACTTACTTTATTGTGATTGAATATTGAGAGTGTTGAAATACAGAGATTTATATTTATGCTCAAAATGGTATGAAAATCTAAAACAAACAATGGGAATGAAATATATAATTTCTTAGCATATAGATTATCAGTAAAATGTTAACATGTTACAAAAAAGTGTAAAAAATGGATTCATTCCCTCCATTCCAATGTAAATTTTACAGAAATTCAGTCTTCCTAATCTAAATCCCAACACAATTTTGATGGCTTTTCCAGTTAAAGGGCAAAAGGAATTTTTTTGTAGACTCATCACTCTACACTCCACCCCCTTCCCCGGATACTTTGCTAGGGTTATATGTTCTACTTGAAAGAGATCTTTATTATTATTAATAAAGTATTCATTGCATTTTTCTTTTAAAAAATCCTTAAGTCCCACTGTATTAAGAACTTGATCTCAATGTAAAGAAAACTTAAAAAGTTAAAACATCAAGCAAAAATAAATATACTGGGGTAAAAAAACAAGAAAACAAAGAAAGAGATACAAAAAAAAGGGAAAGGAGTTTAGAGACAGTGAATTTCAAAGAGAGAACTGAAACATAAATTTATGGACACTAAAGATTAATGACCGAATGACTTTTCTTTCTTTATTTCCTGTGTAATATCACTTTATTAGTTCCTAAACCCAAATTCTCATCATATCAATTTTGTCTGACACATCTTTTAAGATGTAACATAAATGAGAATCACTTACATCTTATAAGCTTTGGTATATTTTGATAATAATTGATAACTGAACAAATTTTAGTAAAACTTAATTCAGCTTTTGGGAAACCTCAGGCAATGTATTTTCTTTATTTTCATTTTAAAAGGAAATATTTCTTATATACCTTCCTATTTATACACTTTCCTACTTTTATCAACTGAGAATGTGGAAAATAATTGAACCCTTACTTTTTGACTCAGGGTTTTCACTATGGAAATCAATTATTATACTGTGCCACAAAATAATAATACTCACAACTTGGTAAGGCATATGGATTTTTTTTTCCTTAAATTAAAGGATGCCAGACTGCTATTTAGTGATTTCTCACATTGCTTCTGTTTTGTGTTCCTTTTCTTTTCCCTTTAGTGAGCAATGTTTAGTGAACAATTTTAGTGTTGGTACTCTCGGGGTGCCTGTCAACAGCAACCTCTATCACTAATATCCCTTCTATTTTGCAATTTCTAATTTGTTGTTGACAGTTGGTTTTAAGGTTAGGTGTTGTAGTGAAGTACATGGATCTCATGACATCTATGTTGGTTGTGTTCTGGACAAGGGAGGTTGCTAGGTTGCTATATAGCTATTTCTCATGTATATGGATATTATTCTACTGCATTTTACTTTTTGATGGGTACATTATATAAATATCTATTAAGCTACATAAGAAACTATATATAATATGCATATGTATGTATAAACTATACAACTTTATAAGTAAGCCATAAATTTGCAATGCACTAAAATCACTCTTAAACTTCCTGAGTTAAGGTAGACATTGCGTGAAGAGAACACAGTAGGTTATGTTGTGTGCGTGTGTTTTTCTTTTTTTAAGTGGCCCAGAGCTGCCCTCCAGATGTCATAGTTCTTGAATTCAAATTTTATAATTTTACTGTGCTTTCCCATTAAATTTTTTAATGTAATGCTTTTATATTTTTGTAAAGATTATGTACAAATACGTTATGCTTCTCACAGATTATTTTTACTTAAAAAGCCATAATGTGGCAACTTATTTTGAATATTTGTAAAATTCAACTTTTAACATTTTAGTTTTAAATATTTCTCTAGTATACAATTTAAAACCTTTTAGTTTTTCTCCCCTGTCTCCTGTGACATTTATATTTGTACATCTTTCTGCTTATCATTCTCACTCCTGCTGTTTCATGAAAGTCAGAGTGAGTTTAAAATTCCCACTGCCTCATGTGAAGTAAAGTGGAACACTACTTTACTTTGTGGAACATTTTCTTTATGGGAGAAACAATAATTATAAAAATAAAATGGCCAATAGAGATGACTATTTTCAGGAGTTTCTAACCACTACATGTAGGGTAGTGGAAGGTTTAATGTGCTTTCAGGCAAGGTAGAATTGACGGAATCTTTGCTCTCTCACTTGCCCCTAGAATATCCTTCCACAAGTTATTTATTATTTCTGAACCTCAGTTTCTTCATTTACACAATTAGAAAAGTAACACCTACCAAAGGAGGTTTTTTATACATATGTATATATATAACACCCTACATAGGTAGATCTATTATAGATCCTTTATTATAGATCCTTTATAGATTATTACAGATTCTTTATACTTTAGTTTTTTTATTTTATTTTTTTTCTTTTACCTGTATGTACACCTTGGTTCCAAGGCAAATGAAAATCTATCTATCTATCTATCTATCTATCTATCTATCTATCTATCTATCTATCTATCTATCTATAGAGAGATCACATAATGGGGATTCAATACATATTAGCTTTTATTTACAGTATTGCAGCAACACTAATGTTGTATATAATTTTAAATTGTATAAGATGTACAGTAAACATTGAAAATTTGACAGTTTATGTGATCTTCAAAAACACATCCATATAAAAGTTAAACAAATATACTCTGAACCATGTTTGTTCAAGGCTAGTTCATTTCATGTTTTCATTTATTCATTTCTTTTAATCCTTTTTTAGGAAAATTTTTGGTGGAGACTAAGTCCCACTATATTGCCCAGGCTGGTCTCAAAATGTTGGCCTCAAGAGATCCTCCTGCCTTGGCTTCCCAAAGTGCTGGGGTTATAGGCATGGGCCACTGGGCCTGGCCTGTTTCTTAATAGATTAATGTGCTTTGGTGTTTATAATATGGTATGCATTTTGGAATCATTATAAAGTTTAGTAATCACATTACAGAATATATTTCTTATTGTATAATTTTAGATCCATGACTCAGAAAAATAATACTAAGATAATTATAATAAATTACTTACATTAAAATATGTATTTTGTAATTAAACCCTAAACGTCAACCACTAGTATTTTTATTAATAATCTTATTCTGTTTAGAAAATATCTATTTATTGTACGAAATTTGGTAAGTAGAGAAAAATGTAAAGAAGACAATAACTACCATAAATTAATGACAAACTGAAAACAAAATTTGCAACTTATAACAAATAATTATTACTATCTTTAGTAGAAAATTACTCTTACAAATCAATTTAAAAAGGTAAACACCTCAATATAAAAATAGGTAAAGGTAATGGATAGGGAAATCTATGAAAGTAATATTGTAACCATAGAAATTCATATCAAAGCAGCAATTACACACTTTTTATTTACTCCTGGACTAGTAAAGACTATAAAAAGATAATGCAAACTCTTGGTGAGGGTGTGAGGAAACCAGAACTCTTACATTGGAGGGCACTTTGAAAATGTTAGAGCCTAGCAATTTTTCTTTTAGTATTACATTCTAATGGAGCAGCAGTACAAAGTTGCATCTACAATGAGGTATATGGCAATATGATTTATAATAAAGAATATTTCAAAAACTATAAATATCTGATAGTATGAAATTAAGCAAGTTATGATATATTTATAAAATGGAAGTTGATGAGCCTAAAGATTGCAATTGTGTATTTGTTTAACAATACTATGAGCATTTCTTAATGCCATTAAATAGCCTACCTTTAGTATGTTCTTAATTTTTCAGTATTATAAATAAATATATGATGAACATCATTGCATATAAACTTTATCTACATTTGTAGGTTATTTTTAGGATAAATTACCATAAATATATTTACTATGTCAAAGTATAAACGTTTTTAAGTTTCTTGATACATATTAGTTGGATGTGTTATGAGGAGAGAAACAATAATACACTTTGTTCTCAAAGTTTGAAGGTATTTATTAAGTATGAGTCCCTGATCATCTTTGTCTTTATACTTTAGTTAGCTTTTCTGTTATTTTATCTTTTTCTTTTACCTTTGTGTACACCTTGGTTCCAAGACAAATGAAAATATAATGTATCATGTAAAATTTGTTTTTTCTTAGTTTGTTTTAAATTTTTTTTTTTATAATACCATGTTTTATCCTTCCAGACGTGGGTTGGCAATAAGAGAAGAAAGATGAGTAGTAAGAACTCTGAATCTGGAACAGCAACAACAGGAACCTCTTTGTCAGCTCCAGACATTACAGTCAGAAATGTGGTTAATATTACTCGACCCTCAAGCCAGCAGTCTTCTTGGACATCTGCCAATAATGATGTCATTGTGACTGGTATATACAGTCCAGCCAGTTCATCAAGTAGGCAAGGAACAAACAAACATACAGACACACAAATTACAGAAGCACATAAAATCCCTATGCAGAAAACAGCCACTAAAAATGATACTGAGTTTCAGTTGCACATTCCTGTTCAAAGACAAGTAGCACACTGTAAAAATGCTTCCCTACTCCTAGGTGAAAAAACAATTATTTTGTCAAGACAGACAAGTGTGCTAAATGCTGGAAACTCAGTATTCAATCACACAAAGAAAAACTATGGAAACTCTTCAGTACAAGCTTCTGAAATGACAGTACCTCAAAAATCTTCTGTGTGTCACCGACCTTGTAAAATTGAACCAGTTGGGATTCAAAGATCATATAAGCCTGAACATACAGGTCCAGCATTACATAACTTATGTGGGCAAAAGCCAACTATTAGAGACCCTTACTGTAGAACACAAAACTTGGAAATCCGTGAAGTGTTTTCATTGGCAGTTAGCGATTACCCCCAGAGAATTCTGGGAGGAAATGCCCCACAGAAGCCTAGCTCAGCAGAAGGAAATTGTTTGTCCATTGCAATGGAGACTGGAGATGCTGAGGATGAATATGCCAGAGAGGAAGAGCTGGCATCGATGAGAGCACAGATACCAAGCTATTCGAGATTTTATGAAAGTGGCAGTTCCCTTCGAGCTGAGAACCAAAGTACAACCTTGCCTGGACCAGGAAGAAATATGCCAAATTCACAAATGGTGAATATTAGAGATACGTCAGACAGTGTACTGTATCAAAACAGAAACTACCATTTGACACCACGGACCTCATTACATACAGCATCTAGTACAATGTACAGTAATACAAATCCATTACGGAGTAATTTTTCTCCTCATTTTGCATCATCAAACCAATTGAGATTATCACAAAACCAAAACAATTACCAGGTAATGTGTAAATTTATTTTATAAAGGTTTTAAAAACTGTGTTTGTATACAGTTAGATTTGGGACCTGGATCACTTAACTCGTATGTTGAAGTAATGCGAGATTTTTACTTCAAAGTGGTGGTTTGGGGATAACTCCTTGAAGAATCTTGTGCTTTGTTTCTCATGTTTTTAAATGATGAGGTCTTTTTTTCAGGAATATAGTCAATTTTATGATATGACAGTTTTTGCCTGACATTTAAAATGATTTTGTTCAGGAAATGGGAGCTTAATGGGTAGTATGGAACTTCCCGCTGCTAAAATAGGGTTAAATTGGTCAGGCTCATGCTCTTGAAAATAGATTATTCCTATAATGGTTTTCAGTTGCATTTTGGGGAGCTGTCACTAGATGAGTGGTGGCTTCCCTGGTACATACCCAGGCAAGTCAATCATTTCTTTAGGTGCTGATGGCTGAGAAGTCAGAGGCTATGGTAACTCAGCCAACTGCTTTTTATAAATGTAAATGCTTTATTAAAACATTAAGTGAGACAGTAGTCAAATAGTCATTTAAAAAGTTTATAGGGAAAAGACATATTCAGAGTAAGAATTATTGGAATTTTAGACCTATGTGCAAAATAGTTGTTATTTATTTACTGTTTCATATATTCAATTGTTCAGGTATGCTTCAAATAATCGCATTAACAGTGAGGTATAAGCCTACCTCAGAACATCTCTTAACCTATAGATAATTCCCTCTGAAAAATCTGCTTTAGAGAATTTGAATAGCAGAGCTTGAACGGTTGCCATTTTTCCTTACTACTGCCTAGAACTTCTTCTCTTTTCTTTTCCTTTTTTTTTTTTTTTTTTTGCCATCTTTGATGTCTCACTCTGCTACCCAGGCTGGAGTGCAGTGATGTGATCTTGGCTCACTGCAACCTCTGCTCCCCGGTTCAAGCAATTCTCCTGCCTCAACCTCCCGAGTAGCTGGGACTACAGGCGTGTGCCACCATGCCCAGCTAATTTTTATATTTTTATTAGAGATTGGATTTCACCATGTTGACCAGACTGGTCTTGACCTCCTGACCTCAGGTGATCCGTCCACCTCGGCCTCCCAAAGTGCTGGGATTAAAGGCGTAAGCCACTGGGCCCAGCCTAGCACTTCCTATCTTTTCAACTACAATAGTTAAGATTTGTCTGGATTTAAGATGCTTCCAGGCTGTTCTGAACCAGTTTAAGGAACCATCTTCTTTTAGCTCCCTCCATCTTACAGCTCTCTGCTTGAAATTGAAAAGCAATAACACAGTATAGGAAGTATCCCTCTATCAACTGGTCATAACACAAGAACTCCATCATCATCATTAATAGTCATTCTTTATTGATAACTGACTCATTTTTATGTGCTTGTTCTTTAAAGAAGCATGCTTAGAGTAACATTGAATCATACCATCAATATCCTCTACACATCTCTCCTTCATCCACCTACTCTTTTGCACGTCTTTACCCCTTCAGTGTTGTTCTTAATAATAGTAATAACAATAACACTTACCATTTGTTGAGGGCTGACCATGTGCTGGGACCTTTGGTCACTTTATATAACTAAATTCATTTAATCTTCATGATGATCTGGACAGATAGGCATTTTATCCATATTTCAATTGCTTGCCTAGGATTACATAGCTAGTAAATGACAAAATCAGAATTCCAACTCAGAAATGTATTATTTATTGTATTTTCTACTTTACCATATAGCATAACTATTTCAAGTGTATTTGACTTACTGGGAGGTCTGAGAATGCAAGGTTTAATTTTATATTTTTTTTAAATCCACCACTTCCTAAAGGATAATTTAACCTGTGATTTTACCTTTATTTACATACTCTACTTTTTTTCTGACAGAGCTTTTGAAGAAACAATTTTTTAAAATAAAATAACTTGCTTTTATTTTATTTATTGCAACAAAATTTAGCAACTGTTGTAAGAATGGTAATCTTCTTAAAAGAAAGGCAACCTGACATAACAATTTAGAGTATAAGCTTAGAGCATGGACAAACCTGGATTCAAATTCAAGCTCTGCTATTTTCTGCTTGTGAACAGATAAGAAGGTATAGTATAGCCAGTGGCTTATCCTCTTGTGTAACAGTTTCTTTATTTGTATAATGTGGTTACTAATTCCTACTTCACAGGAATCTGGTGACAGGAAACGAAAAAAAAAAATCTATGCAAGGCTCTTTGTACCTTTCCTGGCACATAAACTTCTTATACATATGAACTAATAGTTGGAAAGTTAATGAAACTCTGCTAGTCTATGTCTCATTTACCTTCCATTTCAAGTAAAATTTTGCACAGACCACAATTATCAGAAGTTATTTAAGAAATAAATAACATGTATTACTGGCTGAAAGAAGACTGGCAGTAAGCTATCACCTTCATTACAACCATTAAAAGCCCATTGTTATACTATATCAGACCTGTGTAAGCCAACCTGACTTGAGAGAATATGGTGGAGAAGCCCTGGGGAATCATTTAACCTCAACTCTTTGTTCAGTTAGTTAATATTTGGAAAATCAAGGCAGCATGGAGAAGTGGAATCCATGGAGTTTTAGCCTCCAAGGTGTTGCTGAAGCTCTATCACCAACACTCGTGGATCAGAACTTAGAATAGAATCCGTGGTCATTTTGTCAAGTTTCTATTATCATTATTATTATTATACTTTAAGTTATAAGGTACATGTGCAGAATGTGCAGGTTTGTTACATAGGTATACACTTGCCGTGGTGCTTTGCTTCACCCATCAAACCATCATCTACATTAGGTATTTCTCCTAATGCTATCCCTCCCCTAGCCCCCCACCCCTCAATGGGCCCCAGTGTGAGATGTTCCCCTCCCTGCGTCCATGTGTTCTCATTGTACACCTCCCACATAAGAGTGAGAACACGCAGTGTTTGGTTTTTTTGTTCTTGTGTTAGTTTGCTGAGAATGATGGTTTCCAGCTTCACCCATGCTCCTGCAAAGGACATGAACTAATCCTTTTTTATGGCTGCATAGTATTCCATGGTGTATATGTGCTACATTTTCTTTATCCATTCTATCATTGATGGAAATTTGGGTTGGTTCCAAGTCTTAGCTATTGTGAATAATGCTGCAATAAATATACATGTGCATGTGTCTTTATAGTAGAATGATTTATAATCCTTTGGGTATATACCCAGTAATGGGATTGCTGGGTCAAATGGTATTTCTGGTTCTAGATCCTTGAGGATTCGCCACACTGACTTCCACAATGGTTGAACTAATTTAAAATCCCAGCAACAGTATAAAAGTGTTCCTATTTCTCCACATCCTCTCTAGCATCTGTTGTTTCCTGACTTTTTAATGATCACCATTCTAACCGGCATGAGATGGTATTTCATTGTGGTTTTGATTTGCATTTCTCCAATGACCAGTGATGATGAGCCTTTTTTCATATGTTTGTTGGCTGCATAAATGTCTTCTTTTGAGAAGTGCATGTTCATATCTTTTGCTCACTTTTTGATGAGATTTTTTTTTTCTTGTAAATATGTTTAAGTTCTTTGTAGATTCTGGATATTAGACCTTTGTCAGATGAATAGATTGCAAAAATTTTCTCCCATACTGTAGGTTGCATGTTCACTCTGATGATAGCTTCTTTTGCTGTGCAGAAGCTCTTTAGTTTAATTAGATCACATTTGTCAGTTTTGGCTTTTGTTCCCATTGCTTTTGGTGTTTGAGTCATGAAGTCTTTGCCCATGCCTATGTCCTGAATGGTATTGCCTAGGTTTTGTTCTAGGATTTTTATGGTTTTAGGTCTTACATTTAAGTCTTTTATCCATCTTGAGTCAATTTTTGTATAAGGTGTAAAGAAGTTCAATTTCAGTTTTCTACATATGGCTAGCCGGTTTTCCCAGCACCATTTATTAAATAGGGAATGCATTCCCCTTTGCTTGTTTTTTGTCAGGTTTGTCGAAGATCAGATGGTTGTAGATGTGAGGTGTTATTTCTGAGGCCTCTGTTCTGTTCCATTGGTCTATATATCTGTTTTAGTACCAGTACTATGTTGTTTTTGTTACTGTAGCCTTTTAGTGTAGTTTGAAGTCAGATAGTGTGATGCCTCCAGCCTTGTTCTTTTTGCTTAGGATTATCTTGGCTATGCAGGCTCTTTTTTGGTTCCTTATGAAATTTAAAGTAGTTTTTTTCTAATTCTGTGAATAAAGTGGATAGTAGCTTGATGGGGATAGCATTGAATCTATAAATTACTTTGGGCAGTATGGCCATTTTCACAATATTGATTCTTCCTATCCGTGAGCATGGAATGTTTTTTCGTTTATTTGTGTCCTGTCTTATTTCCTTGAGCAGTGGTTTGTAGTTCTCCATTTTGTCAACATTCTTGCTATGAAACTGTAAGAAAACAAACAATTCTCTTGGGTTTCTCACCCTGAAAGTATACAGCAGAGATAGTTGCCTCTTTTCTGTGTTACAACACTTATCTTCAAGCTGAGATACTATTTCTGGAGGATAGTATACTACTAAGCTATTTAGAAAATTGAGTACAAATTAAAGAAATCCTGAAGGATACTAAGAAGTTAAAATCAGCTCTCTTTAGGAGCCTCTTGGGAATATAATATTAAGGGTTGAAGTGGTATTAAGGAAACCAGCAGGATGTGACTATAGCAAGATACTATGAACAATCAAGTTCCATTTCAAAAACTCTCCAGGCTAACCTCACTCATGGAGTCAGATTACAATCATATTGGTCTCCCTCCAAAGTGCCATTCACTTTTCATATTACCTCTATGTCAGACTGCCTGCTTATCACAAGAGTGCTGTTGTGATTAAAGTTTATTAATGATCATCTTTGTGAAGATATTGGGGCACTTTGGAAGAAAGGCGCCATAAATACAACATGTATCATTTCAATTATTATTGTGGCTTGATAATTAATTGCATTCACATCTCTCATGGATTTTAGAAGGTCTTCGGAATTAATAGAAGTAAAGCACTTTGGTGAACTTCTTTTAAAATCTTTGTAAGCACAATACATTTCTATTAGTAAAAGTGCCTTGGTAATGTCTTCCAACCTTCTTTATTACTTGTGGACTTTAGTGCTTTTGTTAAAAAGAAACAAAAGTTTAATAACAATAGAAACTATAAATATCAAGGCATTTAAACCAACACAAATGCTATTTTGCCTGAGGAAAATGAGAGCCAGTAAGATTGAGTGGCTTGGTCAAAATGACTCTCAGGAAAATATTCAAGTTTTTAAAAAAATAATTGTAATCTGTGTTGAGTGGGTAGAGCTAGCAGGGATCACTTTTAAATAATTTGATTAAGACATATATTACATAATATAAAATTCACACATTAAAAGTGTGAATTGAGTGGTTTCTAATATATTCACAGAGTTGTTCAAGCAGCACCACAATCTAATTTTTGAACATTTAATCACCTCAAAAATGAACCCCATACGTATTAGCACACGGCATCCCCTATCCTGTCACTAAGCAACCATTAATGTCTCTATCTCTATGGATTTATCTTTTCTGCATTTTAATATAAATGGAGTCATATAATATGGGCATTTGAGAGTGGCTTCTTTCAATTAGTACGATGTTTTTAAGGTTCATTCATGTCATGGCATGCATTAGTACTTCATATTATGTTTCTGATCCATGAATGTGTTATGATTTTTCACTCATTACATTTGTTCAGATTTCTTTCAAGAATGTTATATACTTCTCAGTAGAGAAAATTTCTGTTTCCTTAATTTCTTTCTAAGTTTATTACTCTCTTTGATGCTAATTTTAAAAAATTTCTTAACTTTTTAATTAATAGAACAATATCACTCAATTATGATGATGAATGTTCTGACTACTCCTTTACTGGGTTTTGTTTTCTTTAGTATCAAAAGAACAGCCCAATACTTATTTACCACATTGGTATTTTGGCTTATTGTGCTTTGATTGTAAAAAATACACTACTCTTTCCAGCCTCTGGTAATCATCTCTTTACTCTTTATCTCTATGAGTTCAGTTGTTTTAAATTTTAGCTCCTGCAAATAAGTGAGAATACATGATGTTTGTCTTTCTGTGCCTGGCTTATTTGTCTTAACATAATGACCTCCAATCCCATCCCTGTTGTTGCAAATGACAGAATCTCATTGTTATTTATGACTGAGTAGTTCTCCATTGTGTATACATACCATATTTTCTTTATTTATTCACCTGTTGATGGACACTCAGGTTGTTTCTAAATCTTGGCTATTGTGAATAGTGCTACAATAAACATGGGAGTGCAGATATCTCTTCAATTTACTGATTTCCTTTGTTTTTGATAAATACTGATACCTTTACTGCTGGATTTTATGGTAGCTCTATTTTTAGCTTACTGAGGAACTGCCAACTGTTCTCCATAGTGCTTGTACTAATTTGTATTCCCACCAGCAGTTTATGAAGATTCCCTTTTCTCTACATCTTCACCAGAATTTGTTATTGCCTGTCTTTTGGATAAAAACCATTTTAACTGGGGTGAGATGATATCTCATTTTAGTTTTGATTTGCAATTGTCCTAAGATTAATGTTGTGGAGAACCTTTCCATATACCTGTTGGCAATTTGTGTGTCATATTTCGAGAAATGTCTGTTCAGGTGTTTTGCCCATTACTAAATCAGATTGTTAGATTTTTTTCCTGTAGAGTTGTTCGAGCTCCTTATATATTCTGATGACTAATCCTTTGTCAGACAGGTAGTTTTAGGTATTTTTCTCCCATTCTGTGTGTTGTCTCTTCACTTTGTTGATTGTTTCCTTTACTGTGCAGAAGCTTTTTAACTTGATGTGATCCCATTTGTCCATTTTTACTTTGGTTTCCTGTGCTTGTGGAGTATTGCTCAAGAAATCTTTGTCAAGTACAGTGTCCTGGAGATTTTTGCCAAAGTTTTCTTCTAGTAATTTCATAGTTTCTGGTCTTAGATTTGTTTTTAATACATTTTTTTAAAAAAATTTTTTATGGTGAGAGATAGGGGTCTAGTTTCATTCTTCTCCATATGAATGTCCAGTTTTCCTAGCACCATTTGTTGAAGAGGCTGTCCTTTTCCCAGTGTATGCTCTTGGCAATATTGTCAAGCATGAGTTCACTGTAGGTGTATGGATTTGTTTCCGGGTTCTCTATTCTGTTTCATTTGTCTATGTGTATGTTCTTATGCCAGTATCATGCTATTTTGGTTACTACAGCTTTGTAGCATAATTTAAAGTCAGGTAATGTGATTTCTCCAGTTTTTATCTTTTTGCTCAGAATAGCTTTGGATATTCTGGTTCTTTTATGGTTCCATATAGATTTTACATTTTTTTTTTTCTGTTTCTGTGAAGAATGTCATTGGTATTTCGATAGGGATTGAATTGAATCTATAGATTGCTTTACATAGTATAGACACCTTAAAAATATTGATTCCTCTAATTCATTAGCATGGACTATCAGTTCTGTTGTGTTCTCTTCGATTTCTTTTTCTTTTTTTTTTTTTATGTGAAAGAATGCTGTACACAATTAGTTTCTGGTGCTTTAGTTAGTTTGTTCAGTGAGGTCATGTTTTCCTGGATGGCCTTGGTGGTTGTGGATGTTTGTCTGTGCCTGAGCATTTAATATTTAAATATTGAATGTAGTCTTCACTGTCTGGGTTTATTTGTACCTGTCCTTGGGAAGGCTTTTCAGGTATTCAAAGGAACTTGGGTGTTGTGATCCAAGTTCTTGGTCCCTGCAGCCATATCTGCATAAGTAGCACCCTAAGCCCAGTAAGACTCATATAGGTACCGCCCCAGTCGTCTTAGGTAAGATCCTGAAGAACTATCTGGATTACCAAGCAGAGACTCTTGTTCTCTTCCTTTACTTTTTCCCAAAGAAAGTCTCTCTGTGTGCTGAGTCACCTGGAACTGGGGAAGGGATGACACAAGCATCCCTGTGTCCACTACAACTGGGAGTGTGCTGGGTGAGACCTGAAATGAGCATAGTACTGGATCTCACCCCAGGTCCATGGAAATTATAGCCTAGTTACTGCTTATGTTTGCTCAAGGTTTTACGGTTCTACAATTATCAGGGCTACCCAGGCTTGTATCCTCTTCTTCAGGATGGCAAGTTCTCCCTGGCCCCTGGCAGGTCCAAAGATGACATTCAAGAGAAAGGGCCCAGAGTTGGAAAAGCTAGTAATCTTCTTGGTGTTCTATTCTACTGTGGATGAACTGACACCCAAGCCACAAGACAAAGTCCTATCAACTCTTGCCTACTTTATCCACATGCAGAGGTGTCTCACCTCTTGGCTGCCACCACCCCAGGACCAGGCCTGGCTACTACCAGTGTTCACTCAAGGTCAATGTACTTTTCAGTTATATTGTGGTGAATATTACCATACTTGAGACTCTCCCTTCAAAGCAATGGGATCCCCTCTGGCACAGATCACATCTAGAAATTCCATCCCAGAGCCAAGCCCTGGAATCGGGGACCCCAAGAGCCTGCTTGGTGCTCTAACTCCACTGTGGCTGAGCTGGTACCGAAGCTGCAAGACAAAGTCTCCTGTATTTTTCCTCTACTTTTCTCAAGCAGAAGGTGTCTTTCTCCATGCCCACAACAGCTGGGAATGTGCTTGTTCACAACTGAAGCCAGGACATCTGACTCTTACCCAAATTCCATGGCAAGTACCTCCTGGCTGCCACTGCTGACTATTCAAGTTCAAAGGGCACTTCAGTCAGCAGCTGATAAATCCTGCCAGGACTGTGTCCTTTCCTTCAAGACAGCAGGTTCCTTTTTGGCCCAGAGTGTGTCTAGACATGTAGTTCAGGAGCTAGGCCTAGGAGCCTCAAGACTCTTCCTTGGATCCTATCCTATTGTGGCTGAGCTGTTATTAAAGTTGCAAGACAAATTCTTCTTTACTCTTCCCTCTTCCCTACTCAAGTGAAAGGAAGGTGTTGCTCCCACAGTTGCAATCTGTACTATCTAGAGTTGGGGGACAGGTGGCACAAGCACTCCCTTGGCTGCCCTGGCTGTTGTCTCACTAGGTCATATGCAGCCCACGTCTACTGGCTGTGAGCCCAACACAGTACCAGGACTTGCCCAGGAACTGCAATCCTTGTGACCTAGACTGCCTTTCAAGTTTACTTATAACCGCAAAGCACTTTAGCCCTCAATGGTGAGACTTCCAAAACTCAAATTCCTACGGTTGGGATGAGTGATTCCCCTCTTGCTAGTGCTGGTCTGAATACTCCCTCCATGAATGCCAAACGAATTCTGCCCATTGTTCATTTCTGCTGTGACAGGTCAGCATTGATTTTCACAGCAAAGTCCCACAATCACTGCACTTTCCTTCCCCTAAGTGCACAGACTTACTCTCTGCACCACATGGATCCTGCTGGGGTTGGGGGAGGTGTGGTGTCAGCTATTAAAGATTGTCTTTCCAATCCTCTTCATTGCCTCTTTCAGTGATATTAAGTTAAAGCCAATACTGTGATTGATAACCTGATTTTTAGTTCTTATGAAGATTGTTTTTTTGTGTGTGTGGATCATTCTTCAGTTTGGTATTCTTGAGCGGAGGACAATTGTTCCTTCTAATTGGCCAGCTTACACTGCCTTTCTCTCATTAGCCAATTTTTGATGAAATTGTCTTTTAGTTGTTGAGCTGTTTGAGTCTGTCGTATATGCTGAATGAATAGTCACTCGTCAGATGAAGAGTTTGCAAATATTTCTTCCCATTCAACAGGTTTTCTATCCACTCTATTGTTTCCATTTCTATGGGGAAGCTGTTTAATTTAGTCCCATTCATCTATCTTTGTTAGTGCTGCCTTTTCTTTTGAGGTCTTAGCCATAAAATCTTTGCCTACACTAATGGCTTGAAGTATTTCCCTTATGTTTCCTTCCAGTAGTTTTAAATTTTTGAGTCTTATGTTTGAGGTTTTATCTGGAGTTGATGTTTGTATATGGTGATATACAGGAGTCTAGTTTCTCTTCTTCATATGGATATCCAAACTTCCTAGTAGCATTTATTGAAGAGAGCACCGTTTCTCTAACACACATTCTTTCTTTTTTTATTTATTTTTATTTTCATTATACTTTAAGTTCTAGGGTACATGTGCATAATGTGCAGGTTTGTTACATATGTATACTTGTGCCATGTTGGTGTGCTGCACCCATCAACTCGTC
>NW_012116833.1:1665883-1666187 GCF_000951035.1 Colobus angolensis palliatus | reverse complement strand
CCTCTCAGGGGTGTACTCCACCCCGTGAGGTGTGGCATGTGAGACTGCCCCTAGTGGGGAATATCTCCCAGTTAAGCTACTCAGGGGTCAGGGATCCACTTGAGCAGGCAGTCTGTCCCTTCTCAGATCTCAGCCTCCATGTTGGGAAATCCACTGCTCTATTCAAAGCTGTCAGACAGAGTGGTTTGCGTCTGCACAGGCCTCTGCTGCTTCCCCTGTTGTTTTTTATCTCTGCCCTGTCCCCAGAGGCGGAGTCTACAGAGACAGGCAGGTTTCCTTGAGCTGCTGTGAGCTCCACCCAGTT
>NW_012116833.1:1652415-1665246 GCF_000951035.1 Colobus angolensis palliatus | reverse complement strand
GTAATGAGCTTAGGAGATCCTTCTGTTTGTGTCTTCTTCAATTTCCTTCATTAGTGTTTTGTAGTTTCCCTTGTAGAATTCTTTCACCTTTGTGGTTAAATTTATTCCTAGCTATTTTTTTAGTTATTGCAAATTGCTTTGCCTTATTGATTTTTTCTCAGCTAATTTATTATTGGCTTATTGAAATGCTACTTATTATCATATGTTGATGTTTTATTCTCCAATTTTACTGAATTTATTTATCTGATTTAAGAATTATTTTGGTGGAGTTTCCAGTTTTTCCTAGATAGAAGATCATCTACAAAGAGGGAAAATTTGACTTATTTTCCAATGTTGCTGCCTTTTATTTTTTCTTTTGCTTGATTTCTCTGGATGGGACTTCCAGTACTGTGTTGATTATGAGAGTTGAAAGTAGGCATGCTTATCTTCCTCCAGTTCCCAGGAAAAGGACTTTCAGCTTTTGTCATTCAGTATGATGTTAGTTGTTGGTTTTCATATTTGTCCTTTGTTATGTTGAGGTACATTCCTCCTCGGTCCACTGTGTTGTTTTTCTTATGAAGGGATACTGAATTTTCTCAAATGGTTTTCTGCATCTATTGAAATAATAAGGCTTTTTCCTTCATTTTGTTGATATGATGTGTCATGTTAATTGATTTGTATGTGGTGAACCATCCTTGCATCCCTGGGATGAATCCCACTTGATCATTTTGTATTATCTTTATGATGTACAGTTGAATTAATTCTGCTAGAACTTTCTTGAGGGTTTTTGCATCTGTATTAATCAGGGTAACTGGCTTGAATTTTTTTTTTTTTTTTTGCATCCTTGTATAGTGTTGGTATCAGGGTAATGCTGGCCTTACATAATTAGAGAAAATTCCCACCTCTTCAATTTTATTGGAATAGCTCCAGGAGAAATTGTTTTACTTCTTCCTGGTAAGTTTCATAGAATTTGGCAGTGAAGTCATTAAGTCTTGAACTTTTCTTTTCTGGTAGAACTTTTTATTATTATTACTGATTCAATCTCAGTAATTGTTATTGGTCTCTTCAGGTTTTCTATTTCTTTTTTAATTCAATCTTAATAGGTTGTTTGTGTCCAGAAATGTATCCATTTCCTCTAGGCTTTCTAGTGTGCTAGTGTGTAGTTGTTCTTTATAGTCTCTGATGATCTTTTGTATTTCTGTAGTATCAGTTGCAATGTCTATTTTTCATTTCTGATTTTATTTATTTATGTCTTCTTATTTTCTCTTGGTTAGTCTAGCTTGCAGTTTATCAAATTTGTTTATCTTTTAAGAATGCAACTTTTCATTGTGTTGATATTTTATATATTTTTAGTGTCTATTTTTTTTTGTGTGTGTGTGTGTGTGTCTATTTTGTTTAGTTCTGCTCTGATCTTTATTATTCCTTTATTTCTATTAATTTTGTGTTTGGTTTGTTTGTGTTTTGCTCATTTTTGAAATGAATTCATTTAGTGCAATTCTGTTGAAATTTTTCATCTAGGTACTTATTGCTTTTAACTTTTACATTAGCATTGCTTTTGCTGTACCTATATTTGGTATGTTTTGTTTCAATTTTCATTTGTTTTAATACATTTTTAAATTTTCTCTTTAATTTCCTCCCTCTTTTTCAGAAGCATGTTGTTTAATATCCATGTATTTGTAAGTTTTCCAGAGTTCCTCCTGTTACTGATATCTAGTTTAATTCCACTGTGGTCTAAGAAGATACTCTATATAGTTGTAAATTTTAAAAAATGTTGTTGAGATTTGTTTTTTGTCCTAACACGTGGTCTGTACTGGAGAATGTTCCATATGCTGTTGCAAAGAATGTGTATTCTATAGCCATTTGATGAGGTGTTATGCAAATGTCTTTTAAGTCCAATTGATGTAATTTATGGTTTAAATACAATATTTCTTTGTTAATTTTCTGTCTAGATCATCTGTCTAATGCTGAAAGTGGGGAGTTGAAATTCCTAACTATACTTGTGCTGCAGTCTCTTCTTTTTGCCCAATCTAATAATATTTGCATTGTATGTCTTGGTGCACTGGTGTTGGGGGCCATATATGCTTAGAATTTTTATATTCTTTTGCTTGATTGATCCCTTTATTGTTATATAATGACTTTCCTTTTCTCTTTTTATTGTTTTTTACTTAAAGTCTGTTTTATCTAAGTATTGCTTCTCCTGCTCATGTTTTGTTTTCATTTTCATGGAATATTTTTTTTCCATCCATTTACTGTCAGTCTATATGTGCCTTTATAGGCAAGATTGCTTTCTTGTAGGCAGTATATAGTGGAGTGATGGCTTTTTTGTTGTTGTCCATTTAGCCAGTCTCTATATTTTAAGTGGAAAGTTGTATTCAAAATCATAATTGATATGTGAATATTTATTCCTGTCATTTTACTAGTTGATTTCTGGTGGTTTTTAATAGTATCCTTTGTTCCTTCCTTTTACTTTTATTGTTTACAAATGTAATTTGATGGCTTTCTTTAATGGCAACATTGGGGTCTTTTCCCTTTCTCATGTGTGTGTTTGCTCTTCTAATGGGATTTATCCTTCATGTGTTTTCATGATGCTAGTATTGTCTTTCACTTCAACATGTCAGACACACTTAAACAATTTCAGGGTGAGTCTAGTGGTGGTGAAGTGTAGCTTTTTTTGTCTGTGAAAGACTTTATTTCTTATTCATTTGTGAAGAGTAAATTTACTGGGTATAGTATCCTTCACTTGCAGGATTGTTTTTCTTTCAGCTCTTTGAAGATATCATTCCACTATCTCCTGGCCTGTAAAGTTTCTACTGAGAAATGTGGTGCTAGTCTGATGTGGGTTTTATAAAGGTGACTAGATACTTTTCTCTTGCTGTTTACAGAATCTCTCTTTTTCTTTGACTTTTGACAGTTTTAGTGTATTATGTCATAGAGAAGACCTTTTACCATTGTATCTCTGGGGATATCTGAGTTTCCTGCATTTGGATGCATAAATCTCTTTGTAGACTTCAGAAGTTTTCAGCCACTATTTCACTAAATAGGTTTTTTATTGCTTTGACTTTTTCCATTTTTTTTTTTTTTGCCTTCTTGGACACAATAAAATTGAATATTTGGGCACTTTATGGTATTCTGTGTGTCGTGTAGGCTTTATTCATTCTTTTTTATCCTTTTTTCTTTTTTTTTGGTCCGACTGGGTTATTTCAAAAGACCTATATTCCCATTCTGAAATTCATTCTTCTGCTTGGTGTGGTCTATTGTTGAAGTTTTGAATATATTTTTTCTTTGATTCCATGAATTTTTTAGCTCCAGAATTTCTTTTTTAAATGATATCTATCTTTTTAGGAAATTTCTCTTTCACATCCTGAATTGTTTTTCTGATTTCTTTGTATTTTTCTGAATGATCTTCTATCTCCCTGAGCTTCTCTATAATCATTATTTTAAATTATTTTTTCTGGTTTTCATTAATTTCTTCTTGAATATAATCTGTTGCTGAATAAATATTGTGTTCCTTTAGAGGTATCATATTTCCTGGTCTTTTTGTGTTATGTATTTTCATTGACATCTGAGCATCTGGTATAACAGTTGCCTCTTCCAATATTTTTAATTTGCTTTTGTAGGGGAGCACTTTTTCCTGAAGATGTATCTGTGGGGTTTGTTGGGTAGGGCACTTTGGCTTTCATTCTGGTTGTGTCCATTACCATAGTCCTTGCATGATTTCCTCACCTGTAAACAGCATCAGCAGTGTCTGTCATTTTCTCAATGCTTAGGTTGTGATTTTTAGTGGAGGCTATGTTGAAGTTTTCTTGGGAACAGAGACATTCAGATGGGCCAGTTCTGGGGCCTCAGTGGCTGTGGTAAGCTGAGTCTGCTTGTCCTTGGGCCCTAGGGCAGTATACTCTGGCACTGGTATTAGCAGGTACAGGTGTGGTGATTCTTGGGCCTCCAGGCAACTTCCTCAGGTGCTGGCCACGTCCTGGATGGGTGAGTGAGTCCTTGGGCCCCTGAGGAGTCAATGTGATCTGAGTGATGACAGCAGCCATGGCAGGACAACCCTCTGTCTCCCACACAGTTCATCCTGCTGTTGGCAGTGGCTGTGATGGGCTGGGTGGACCTGTCCTCAGGCACCCAAGAGTAGTGCCAAATGTGGTGGATGGGGCAGGGTAATCTACAGGCACTAACAGTGTGCTCAGGCATTGGGATGGATGAAGCTGAGCCAGGAAGGCCTGTCCTCTAGCCCTCAATGGTGTGTGCAGGCACTGGCTGCAGTAGGCTGGAGCATGGTGATTGCCAGGCTTTTACAGAATACTTGGTGGGGATAGCAGTGGCTGTGCTGCAGCTCTGCTGGTGGGGAGGGTGAGATTGTTTTCAGTGGCAGCATCCTGAACAGGTGGCTGGGTAACAGGCATCTCAGTTGCAGGTGGGAGTTGTAAGTATGATAGCCTTTTCTCAAGGTGCTATTAAATGTGAGGCAGCTCTGATACTAGAGGCAGAAGGATTACAGCCAATGGCTTGTGCTTCAGCCCTGGTGGTACCAATCAGCATCACAGTCCAGATTGATGTGGGTGATGGCAATTAGGCTTCAGGGATTTGGAGATGCAGGAGCTGTTGGAGAGGCAGGGCAGGAAGAAATCTGGTAGGGACTGGCCTCTCAAAGTGGCATCTTGCTGTAACTGTTTAGGACTTGGTGTGTGAGCTCCCTCTCTGGAGCAATGCTGTCAACTTATCTTCAAGCAGCTTCCTTTGTTAGTTTCAGGGCCTAAGTGAGTTGAGGCACTTTCCATTGGCTAAGATTGTAGGAATCCATGGTAGAAATGTGTACTACTGGGTGTCACTAGCTTATTCTTTCCTTGTATTGGGGAACCTCTCAAGGCTCTTAGCTCCCACTGGCCCAGTAGGCTTCTTTGCTCCCCTCTCCTTCCTTACCTTAGGTGTTTTGTCACGTCTTTGTTGAATTTCAGCCTTCTCTCTTAGGTGATCTATTCAAAGTGTGATTATCTACTTGCTGTTTTGTTTCTTCTTTGTGGAGGAGGTGAATACCAGATGCCTCTAGCAGGCCATCTTGAAGCCCCTGCTCTATGTGTCTATATTTAAATATCTAGATTTTCTTAAACTCTCATTCCAGCATCTTCCAAAACCCTTAGCTGCTCTATTATATTCCTCAATTAGTAATCTCTTTCCCCAAGCATCCATGGGTCTTCAGTCTCTCTGAGGTTTTCATGAGCCTTGTTCACTGCTTCTCACCAATTTCACTAGTCTGAGATCTGAGATGTGCTACTATTGGCTGTCTGAACTCCAAATTAGGAGATAAAGAGACAAATTCCTCAGGCAGACCCCAGACAGATTAAAATGTTGCAAATTCAGTCCACCTCACACTCTCTTACTCACGGAAGAGACTGGGGATCAGGCCACCAAACTTCCCCAAAAATGTGCCCTGCCATACCAGGAAGGGGTGCAACAAGCCAAATAAAAACACTGTGAAATCTCTTACTATTTTGAATGTGACATTTTCTTGATTGTACACTCCATTGGCTGTGAATATGGTTTCAAGAGCTACTATAAAGTTATTTCAACTAGTCACTAGTTGTTTATTTAATGTTTACGTTGGGGGACAAGGATCTAGAGCTACCTAGGCCTTCATCTTGCTTACTTTCTGCTGTTTTTTTTACATTTCAGAATAAATGTATCAATCCATATAGTGTTAATGCTACAAAGAGACATTGTGTTTGATTTATTTTAAAAATCTATAGTTTGGTTCAACATGTAGTCATACACAAAGAAAAGATATAGAGTTGTGATTCATGGTAACCATCCTATTCCAGCCCAGCAAATATGGGTAGCCTGGCAAAAGCAACAAATCTTTTGTTGTTGTTTGATGAACTGATCTCTGAATGTGCATGTAATAAACTGCTTCATTTCAACTATAAAAATGTATTTAGAATTTAAAGCTAACACTTACAATTTATTTTCTGAAATTAGTAAAGAGCTTTTATATTTCCCAAATTTCTACTTTTTTACATGAGTAGAATTAATGTAATATTTTACAATATGCTAGAGCACATAATTTTAGGGGTTCTAGATTTGTGATTGTTTACTCCTTAGTGCCTTTGAATAAGAAGATAAACATTCCACATATTAACTTGCATTATTTTATTTTTAACCTTCCATTATTTTTAACAGACAATATCTCAAGAATCAGTAGGATGAATTTGTTTTGTAATGTTCCATCTGAGTACCTTTTATAATTTCACTGAAACATCTTAGAATTCTAGCTTCCCTGATTTTAATTTCTTGTGGTTTGTAAAATTTTACTACCATGTATAAAAACAAATTTCAAATAGCATTTTGGTTTTCAATTAGATGAACTTTCCAGGCTAATAGTTTTCTAAGCACCAGATTTCTATCACATAATAGAAGAAAAATTCATATGTGTAAAAATATGTTAGTTGTTCATCCAAAAGTTGTAGCATTGAAACTTTACTTTGTAAAGGCATTCTAATTTCTGAAAACTTTTCTGAAGAATTTGTAGAGAAAAAAGAGGAAAATATTTTTATATACACAGACATCTTTTTTTCTTTGCTCCAGAACACATTGTTCTCAACCGTAAATAATTTACTCCCCCTCCTCCACAGCTCTTTACCCCATGCATTAGTCTTATATATATTGCCACTCTTGGCTTTTTGTTAAATTTCGGCAAATTACAGCTAGTGAATAATAAACACCCAAGTGAATTCAGTTAGTCAGTCAGTAAATATTTATTGAGTGCTATCATATGCCCAGCAATGTTCTCTGTGCTGTACACCTCATAATTGGAAAAAAAAATTAGGAAACTCTGCCTATTAAAGCAGACTGATTGATAGGTTTCTATGCTCAGCTAATACTAAAACAACTGATGGAAAGCTAAAACACTAATTTATGAGTCTCTTACTGCTGAATTCTTCTGAGAGGCCTGATTATTGCTTGATTGCTTCATTCAATCAAATCCCATTTAACAAAATGCTAAGTAATGAAATACTCAATTTTCCTGGCTCACATAAAATGCAGTATACATCAGATAGTAGCTTTACTAGCCTCATAAGTTGGTCTCAGATTTTTAAAATAGGAAGTGCAGCATATATGTTCAACTGTCTTTACAACATATTTTTGAAATCAAATGAATGTTTTTAACATATAATCTCTGTGTGACTATATAAAATAATTAGAATAAATTTTTAAAACTTGGTACTTTGCTCTTGGCAATCTAATAATCTAGCAGAAACATTAAAGCAGATTCATATGTGGGGTCTAAATTGTGTAAAATAAAACAGCAAAAATTCCTTTAAAAATACCTAAATCATCTACAAAACTTAACTATCTGCATGCCTTCTTATGAATGTACAACCATGTACAGTAATGAAGACGTATCATATATAATTGATATCTTGATATGTAGTCTATTTAAAGTAAAAGTATGATTTTACATGAGACTGGCAAATGTGTTATAGTTGAATTCATGAGCCTTAAGTATACATATGATGTGACTCCAGTATATATCTAAATAAGTGCATTATTTTCATTGTGTATCCACTCTTAGCCATGAGATGCAGATTTCCAACAGTAAGTACACTTTCTTTCATTTACTTTTAAAGTTGCAATTCTCCATTAGCTCCAGAAGACCAGGCACTCTGGGAAGCAGTTGGCCATAAAAGGACAATTTTGATTATCTCCAGACTATTTCATTCTCTTCTATCTTATACACAAGACCTTTCTTCAGTAGTATGCTTTATATTTCTCTTCTTAATTCCTACCTCTCTACCTTGATTCCAAGCCTGAATTACTTCACTTCCAAACTATCATAATAGTTTCTGTGCTTCTTTAATTTACTGTACGCACATAGATACCTAAGATTTGTACTGCATAAAAATACAGTCTGATCATACCATACGTCTGTTTGAATGCCTTCAATGGCTACCTATTTTCTACAGAATTTGATATAAATGCACCTTGCCATTCATGATCTCCACACAGTGACCTTAACTCCCCTTTCCAGTTCTGGTTGAACTGACCATTCCCCAAATACATCCTATGTTTTTATTCCACTGTACTCATGCCATTCTATTTTTTCCCCCAAAATGCTGATCTTTTTTTAATTTCTATTAGAATTCTACCCATCTTTTAAGGTTAAGCTAAAATATCAATTCACAAGTAGATGTAATTTTGTCATATTTTGAGCTCCTGTTGCACTTCATTTATTGTAACTCCCTTGTGACATTTAAGTTTTCTTTGTAGTACAGACATTCATGTACCTGTCTTATCTCTTACTCTCAAGCAATAGTTCTTGCCGCCCAGGAAATTATCTTTTGCTGATCTTTTATTTCCTGTAGCACTCTAAAACAACACCACATATAGAAGAAATACCTGATTGGAAAGTTGTATATACTTATTTCACTAATGTTCAATTTTGTCAAAAGTTTTTGAAGTTCTTTCACAATTGCTTTAGGAGCTGGTGGAACTTTTTTACATGCTTCAGTAGTGACAAATAATTATCACTTGGGGGAACATTTGATTTTAAAAAATAGAATTTATTCTAAGCCACATTTAGTGACTAATATGAATGTTCAATTGGGGCTGTTATATTTTCAGTTAAAATAAAAGGAGTGTAATGATACAAAATCTCTGGATGAGGCATGAACTGACAATTCCAAAATGAAAGTTCCCAAAATGCTTTGAATAATGTCAACATCACTGTAGTGAGTTTATAACACTCCAGATTTTCTACTTGGAAATGTACAGCACTCTTTTGGATGTGTATGTTCTAATATATTTGTTAAATCAGTCTCATCTCCTTGAAGATTTATTTCATATTTTCCAAACCAGTCTGTATAAAGTGAGTTTGGAATTGAAATATCATTTAAATGAGATGTATATTACCCTTCTAATTTGAGTATTGCATTTCATAGCTTTTGGTGAGTGAGAAATAGATCATCAATATTTCACTAAATAAAGCTTCCCAAATTTGGAGAAAGATATTTATTCAAAAAAGCCTACAAATTCAGTTACTTTGACCAGCTGTTTCTGAGTTCTACCAGAGATGTAATGAACTGAACAATGGATTTGACATAAACATTAGAGATTAGTTAAATATAACATTTGAGTATCATGTAACTGCTGACACGGAATTATAAAAAAAAAAGTGAAACTTCTTCCAAAATCACATGGAATTTATAATATTTGCATACTATGTGCTCATAGGAGTTTTGTATTTTCTTCCTTACACACAATTGACTTAAACAGAAAATCACATTTTACATTTCTCAAATGTATAGTCGGTGTTTATATAAATTCTATTACAATGTTTATTGTATCCTCTTTATTATTTCACATGTAATTTTTTAGGTTTAAAGTTTTGTTTGTAATTCATTTGGTTTATCATATATTTTCTAGAAATTCTGTATGGTCAATTTTGAATTATTTTACAATGGAAAATAATATGTGAACAGATAATCCAAAACACTTGGTATCTATATTTTTTCTAGATTTTGTGGTATTATTTAAGTAGATTTGTTTCCCTCACTGAGGCTAACAATGAATTTTCAAACTCTAGCACACATTGGTGGGATAAAAAGAAAAAATACATTTTGAATAATTTTTAAGAATAAATTTTTTATCACCTTCAGTTCATCATTAAAAAATTAATTATTCACACCTTCTCATTAACCCCTAGCATTCCAGTTCATTGCCATTTTACTGTAATAGTATCTTATCTTGAGCAAAATATTTTTTATTTTTCCTTAAAAGTATTATTTGGAGCTTATATCATGTTTAACTTATTCCTTGCATTTTGGTATACTTGTAACTCAAAGTAAAATGGCAGGTCTGGTGGCCAGGAACAGTAACAGCTTACCTGAAGTTTGAATAACTGAGAATATTAATTTACTATTTACATTGATATCACTCCTTGTCAATAGGCATAATACTATTTAGGTCATTACTGCTTATAATTTATGAAAAACATTAAATATTTTATCAAATGCCTTGTTCTCACTTTCATGACCTACTGAGGCTGAATTGCCTTGTCAGTCTCTCAGGAGGCATCTGTTTCGAAGGGAAGGAAAGAGCAAGTGAGAGGTACACCCCAATTCTTGTGTGTCCTATGATAAAGCATAGTTAAGTCCAGGCTAACCTGAACCACAGCTAACAGACTACCTTTGTCTTTGTAAATGCTCCCTAAAATCCCACTAGAGTAGCATCTGTCTACCTGTGTAAAAATGCTGAGGTAATAAGGTGTTACTGGCCATTTGTCTTAGTGGTTTCTACTTAAAAAGGGACTACCATACTGTTGAATAGGATTTGTAGGAACATTATTTCAATTTTGGGTGTGAGTACTCAAGTGCTTAGGTAGACAAGAATGTATTGAACTTGAATATATCCATAACTACCACAATACCCTTCCCCATTAGTAAAGGTCAACATATTTCACCATTTCTGGGAAATTATCAGAAAGTATTTGCTCGAGTATAAAATACTTGCATAATATGCAAGAAATACTTCCTCAAGATTGCAACATTGCTAAACTTCACTACCAAAACTAGACACTGGGACATAATTCAAAAAGAACAAATTTTATCAAACACATTTTTATCTAGAAAGATTTGTTGTATAGATAGTAATGATGAAAGGTTTGCTTTTTCTCCCTTTTACAGTAGTACATTATTTATGCAAAGAGAATATTTCATTAAACAAATGGGTTTATTAAAATATACAATTCACCATTTTGCAAGAAAGAGTGTAGAGCATAGTGAATAGACTTCTATTGAGGCCACTATTGGAGAAACATTGTTTCAGTCATTTATACTGTAGGTCTAAGATTTGTATTAAGAAAACACGTGTAGCAATAAATCCATTAGTCAGTGCTGAGTTTACAAAGTAAATACAGGTAATGTGTTTAAGTAGTTTATAGGGCACATCATTCATTATGAAGTCATCTCTTGCTTTGTGGTAAAGCCCTATTTAAAATGTGACTACAGTAGTCCTCCCTTATTTATGGTTTTGTTTTTCATGGTTTCAGTAACTTGCAAAAGTACAATAAGATATTTCAAGAAAGGACACATTCACGTAACTTTTATCACAGTATTCTGTCAATACTTTTATTTTATTATATTGTTCATTTCTTAGCTTATTTATAATTCAACTTTTTCATAAGCATGTATATATAAGAATAAATACAGTATATATAGAGTTCGATACTCTCTGCAGTTTCAGACATCCATTGGGTGTCTCGGAGTATATCATCTGTGGATACAGGGGGATTACTGTATTCTAAACTTCTTGTAACTTCTTCGCTTCTAAAAGCATTGAATTTTTATTATAACAATTGTATTATCTATAGATTTTAAAATTTGCAACAGAGTCCCAACAATTGTAGGCCCCCCAACAATGCCTTAGAACCTTTTTTTTTTGAATTCCCAGAAGTCTGCACTACTTCTCAATTTTTTTCACCAAGAAGGACCCTTTAAATCTGTTGAGTTCAATAAGGAAACAACATTTTACACATGGGGAATATGTTCTGAATGCAGATTTATCTTGAATTAGTGTGTGAAATCTTTGGTAATGATCAACATTCCAAGTACTGTCAATAAATAGCTTACTGAGATTCCATTTGTTGTTTTCACAGATTTCAGGAAACCTTACTGTGCCTTGGATTACAGGGTGTTCTAGAAAAAGAGCAGTAAGTAATCTTTCATTTAAAGCAGCAAACGGGTTTCCCCTTGTGCTGTTAGTAAGAATGCCATTGAGAAAATTGCCATCATATTTGTAAAGCTGGCAAAACTGAACCTTGATAGCACTACATTGTCTCAAAGGACATATTTCAAGACAGTAATATTTACATATACTGCAAATGTAATCTTAATTATAATGTAGTAATCAGCACACCATATAATCCATGGGCAGTTTTCTCAGTTTTAAAAGTGACTCCAAAATAATTAATAAAATATGATTTTTTCTCCATCTAATCAACCGAATTAATTTGATCAGACAATTGAATCATAATTAATATAAAATATCTCAATCAGTATTGCATAATTTACTTTACTGTTTCCTTTTAGTGCAAGTCAGTATTTAGAAATGATGAGTAATTAAGGTTTACCAATCTTATTTTGTGCTCTAGCTTTCTGATACAACTGCTGTAAATTTTTAAATCTTATTATAACAGAACTTCAGTAAAATTGTGCTTTCTCAAAGAATCTCATTCATTTTTTGTATGTAAGACCAATAAATCTGCATTTTGGCAAATATCCCAGGAGATTTTGATGTGACTGGTCCCTAGATAGGAAACCATTAAAAGGCTTTAATCATAAAAGATACATGAATAGACTTTTAGAAAGACAAATGATCCAAAGCAATCCTAAGCAAAAGAACAAAACAGGAGATATCACATTGCCTGACTTCAAACTATACTATGAGGCTACAGTAATGAACACAGCATGGTACTGATACTAAAACAGACACATAGACCAGTAGAACAGAATAAAGTACCTGGAAACAAAGCTGCACACTTTACAACCATCTGATCTTTGACAAAATCAACAGAAATAATAAATAGGGAAATGACTCCTCGTTCAATAAGTGGTGCTGGAATAACTAGCTAGCCATGTGCAGAAGAATGATACTGGACCCCTATCTCTCATATGAAAATTAACTCGAGATGGATTAAATATTTAAACGTAAGACTGAAAACTATAAAAATCCTAGAAGAAAACCTAGGGAATACCATGCTCAATATTGGCTTTGGCAAATAATTTATGGCTAACTCACCAAAAACAATCACAACAAAACCAAAATAGATAACTGGGACCTAATTAAACTCGAGCTTCT
>NW_012116833.1:1636874-1651963 GCF_000951035.1 Colobus angolensis palliatus | reverse complement strand
CAAAAGACTAAACTAAAAATGAACAGGCACTTTTCAAAAGAAGATATACAATAGGCCAACAAACATGAAAAAAACATTGAATGTCACCAGTCATCAGAGAAATGCAAACCAAAACCACAATGAGATACCATCTCTCACCAGTCAGAATAGCAATAATTAAAAAGGCAAAACAAAAAACAAAACAAAACAAAACAAAAACACAACTGATTCTCCTCAGTCATTGGAGAAAATCAAATGCACTGTTGCTGGGAATGCAAACTAGTTTAGCCACTGTGGAAAGCAACTTGGAGATTTCTCAAAGAACTTAAAATGTAACTACCATTTGACCCAGCAATGCCTCTACTGGGTATATACCCGAAGGAAAATAATTCACTCTATCATAAAGGCACATGTAGCCATATATTCATTACAGTGCTATTCACAATAACAAGGTCATAAAATCAACCTAAGGGCCCATCAGCATTGAAGTATATATAGTACATATACACCATGGAATACTGTGTAGTCATAAAAACGAATAAAATCATGTCTTTTGTAGCAACATACATGCAGCTGGAGGCTATTTTACTAAATGACCTAATGCCAGAACAGTAAACCAGATACCGCATGGTCTCACATTTAAGTGGGAACTAAACATTGAATACACATGATCATAAAGATAAGAACAATAGACACTGGGACTCACTAGATGTGGGAGGGAGAGAGGGGGTGTGGGCTTAAGAACCACCTGTTGGGTACCGGACTTATGATCTGGATGTGGGATCATTGGGACCTGAAGCCTCACATTATTCAGTTTGCCCATGCACACATACACTGTAATCTATAATAAGAGTTGAAATTAGAAAAATAAGTAAACAAAAAGCAGGATAACTCAAGTTATTTTATAATGGATAGGATAAATAAAAATGAAGCTAGGACTTCAGTATTGGCCAAGATTGTCTATATTCCTTTATCCATTTTCTTCCCCAAAAAGTAGAACTATAAACTGTGAAAATAATGTAAGAGGCTACCAAAGGAGAATTCTAAAAGGATGAAAAAATAAAGTGCCCCTTTAGGGACTCCAGGAATTACAGGACCTGTAGGGTGTTTTGGCCCCCATTTAACATTAAAAGGCGATCCAAACCAGGAACCTCATGTCCCCCACCTTAGCAACACAAGAAAGCTTTGGTAAGCTCATTCCCCATCCCTATCTGCCACCAGTTGGAGCAGGAATGTCAGGAACAACATGAAGTGAGTCTGGCAACTTTGACAAAGAAGACTAACTGGAAGTTTTGCTGACAATAAGCAGCCAGGAGAACTACACTCCTTTCCTGCTAGACCAGGACATTCTCTCCCTAATCAGGAGACACCAGACAATAATATGAAGGAAGATATTGACACAAAGAGTAGCTTAGTCTCTTGACTCCTGTAAGCAAGATAATTACTTCTTCTACCTAGAGATACAAGTGGCTTATTGTCAACAGGAAGAGGGACCAAGCCACAATGGGCAACTAGTCCAGAAAGTGTGCTATGTATTCCTGAAGAATGGAGTTTCCATTTTCCACTGAAGGACCTTAGTTTGTTGTGCAACACCAATAGGGGTAGGTATCTCCTCACAAGTGCCTGGTCTAGATGAACTCCTTCTGTCCTCTTAGGTGGCACCAGTAGGGATTACTGGAAGCTCCAGTGGAACTAGATAAATCAAGCAGATAAAAATAACACCACAAAAGTTAGGAAAGTTGAACTATTATTGGAACCATAGCCAATAAAAGTAGGCCAGGACTTGCATGCTAAACATAACTGGGTCACTGCCTGCAAAATTTTTCTAAAAAGCCAAGCATGATTGTGTGTGCCTGTAGTCCCAGCTACTTGGGAGGCTGAGGTGGGAGGATTGCTTGATCCCAGTAGTTCAAGTCCAGACTGGGCAACATAGCAAGATCCTGTCTCTTAAAAGAAAAAAGTCTCCTATGGTAGTGACAAAAGCAGACAGGAAACAATTGAAGATTGCTCATTGAATTAAATTGTTACCTTTATTACTACATAATGTTTGCCTTTGTCTCTTCTTACAGCTTTTTACTGAAGTCTGTTTTACCCAATATAGATATAGTTACTCATACTTGCTACTGGTTTCTATTTGCATGGAATATCATTTTCCTTCCTTTAACTTTCATTCTATGCATGTCTGTATAGGTGAGGTGAATTTATGTAGACAGCATATAGTTGGACAAATATATATGCATTCAGTACTGGAGGACCCGCATAGAGCAATCATTACTAGATCTAAAAGTATAGATACACTGTAATACAATAAATGTTGAGAACTACAATACCTCACTCTCAGCATTGGACAGATCTTCTAGAAAGATAAATAACAACAACAACAACAAAAAAAACCCACAGTGCATTTAAACTGTACCATAGACAAAAAAAAAAAAAAAAAAAACAGCAAACATTTACAAAACATATTCATCCAACAACTGTAGAATACACATTAATCAGCACATGGTGCATTCGCCAGGACTGACTATAGGTTAGGACACAAGACAAGTCTCAACACGTTTTTAAAAGTTAAAGTCATATCAAATATCTTATCTGACCACAGTGGAATAACACTAGGCATCAACAATAGAGAAACATTTGAAACTATACAGATACATAGAAAATAAACAACATGCTCTTGAATGACTAATGGGTGAAGGGAGAAAATAAGAATACAATTTTAAAATTTCTTGAAACAAATGAAAATAGAAACACAACATACCAAAACCTATGGGTAACAGCAAAAGCAGTATTAAAGCCAAGGTAATAGCAATAAATGTCTATACATCAAAAACTAGAAAAAAATTCAAATAATCACGTTAAAATGCATTTTTCTTAAGTAAGTAGAAAATCAAGAACAAGTCAAATCCAAAATTAGTAGAAGGAAAGAAATAATAAAGACCAGAGAACTAAATGAAATGGAAAGTGAAAAATATATAAAATATCAATGAAACAAAAAGTTTTATGAAAAAATAAACAAAATTGACAAATTCTTAACTAGACTAAGAAAGAAATAGTGAAGACCCAAGGAAATAAAATCAGAAATGCAAAAGGAGATGTCATACTGGATACCGCAGAAATAAAAAGGATCATTAAAACTACTATGAACAGCAACGTGCCTAAAAATTAGAAAATCTAAAAGAAATGAATAAATTCCTGGACACATATGACTTACTAACATTGAACAAAGAAGATATAGAAAATCTGAAGGGACAAATAAAAATAACATGATTCAGTTAATAATAAAAAGTTTTCCAACAAATAAAATTCCAGGATTGAATGGCTTCATCACTGAATTCTACAACACCTTTGAAGAAGAATTATTACCAGTTATTCTCAAACTATACCAAAACATCGAAGTGGAGAGAACTCTTCCTATCACATTCTATGTGGCCTGCATAACCCTGATATCAAAAGCATATAATGATACAACCAAAAAAGAAAACAACAGGCCAATATCACTGAAGAACATAGATGCAAAAATCCTCAATAAAAAACTAGCAAAATTAATCCAATAATATATCAAAAAATATGCCATGATCAAATGAGATTTATTCCAGGAAAGCAAGAATGGTTTAACATACACAATCAGTAAACATGATACATCACATGAATAGAATGAAGAAGAAAACATTATCTCAATAGATGAAGAAAAAGCATTTGATAAAATTCAACATCCATTACCTATTTGAATTCTTGATAAATTAAATATAGAAGAAAATGTTTCAACACAATAAAGGCCATTTATGAAAAATCCACAGCCTAAATAATACCGAATAGAAAAAAGGTGAAAGCCTTTCTTCTAAGAATTGGAACAAAACAAGGATTCCCACTTTTATCAATTCTATTCAGTGTAGTACTAAAAGTCTTGGCCACAGTGACTAGATAAAATTTAAAAAAAGGGCATCCAAATTAGAAAGGAGAAATTAAAATTATCTGTTTTTAATAGACAATGTGATCTCATACATAGAAAAACTTAAAGACTCAAACACAAAACTCTCAAAACTGATAAGCAAATTCAGTAAAGTTGCAGGATACAACATCAACATACTTATTCAGTAGCATTTTTGTACATAACAAACAGAATGAGAAGGAAGAAGACAATGCTATTTACAATAACTGAAAGAAATAAAATACCTTGAAATAAATTTAATCAATGAGTTGAAAGACCTTCATTTAAAAAAACAAAACACTGATGGAAGGAACTGAAGTGTACAAAAATAAATAGAAACACATTCCAAGCTCATGGACTGGAAGAATTAATATTATTAAAATGACTATACTGCCCACAGCAATCTACAGATTCAATAAAATATTTATCAAAGTACCAATGAAATGTTTTATGGAAATAGAAAAAATAATCCTAAAATTTATATGGAACCAAAGAAGAGCCAGAATAGCCAAAGCAATACTGAGTAAAAAGAACAATGCAGGAGGCATCACACTACCAAACTTCAAAATATGCTACAAAGCTGTAGTCACCACAACAGCATGGTTCTGATATAAAAACGAACACATAGAACCTTAAAACAGAGGAGAGAACATGTAAATTAATTCACATACTTACAGTCAGATGATTTTTGACAAAGGTGCCAAGAACACTCATTGGGAAAAGAAAGCCTTCTATAAATGATAATGGAAAAACTGGATATCCACCTGCAGAAGAATGAAATTAGACCTCCTCTCACACACACCCACACACAAAATCATGGATCAAATACCTAAATGAGAGACCTCAAACTACAAAGTTACTAGAAAAAAACATAGGTAATGTGCTTCAGGGCATTTTCCCAAGAAATAGAACAAAGAGCAGGTGTAGGAAAACATTTTATCAATAAGACCTCAAAGGCACAGGCAACAAAAGACAAAATAAACAAATCGGATTATATCAAACTAAAATGTTTCTGCATAGCAAGGAAAACAACAGAGTTAAAGGACAACCTAAAGAATGGGAAAAATATTTGCAAACTTCTCACCCAACAGCAGATTAATATCCAGAATATTTTTAAAAACTGCAACATCTCAACAGAAAAAAAAAATCAAATTTTTAAAGGAACAAATTATCTGAAAAGACATTTCTCAAAGAAGACAAAAAATGGCCAACAGTTATGCTGACATTATGCTGATTGGGCAAAAGCTGGAAGCATTCCCCTTGAAAACCAGAGCAACACAAGAATACCTCCCACCACTCCTATTCAACATAGTGCTGGAAGTCCTGGCCAGAGCAATCAGGAAACAGAAAGAAATAAAAGGCATCCAAGTAGGAAGAGAGAAAGTCAAACTACCTCTGTTTGCATATAATGTGGTTCTATACCTAAAGAACCCCATAGTCTCTGCCCAAAAGCTCCTTTATCTGATAAATAATGTAAGCAGAATACAGGATACAAAAGCAGTGTACAAAAATCAATAATATTTCTATACAAAAACACCATCCAAGCTGAGAACCAAATCAGGAACACAATCCCATTCACATTAGCCACAAAAAATAAAATACGTAAGAATACAGCTAACAAGAGGGGTGAAATATCTCTACAATGAGAATTACAAAACACAGCTGTAGGAAATCAAATACGACACAAATAAATGGAAAAACATTCCAGGTTCATGGATAGGAAGAATCAATATTGTTAAAGTGGCCATCTGCCCAAAGCAATCCACAGATTCAATGCTATTCTGATCAAACCTATGACATTCTTCACAAAATTAGAAAAATATGTTTAAAAAGTTGTATGGAACCAAAAATGATCCCGAATAGCCAAAGCAATCCTAAGCAAAAATAACTAAGCCAGAGGCATCACATTCCTCGACTTCAAACTATACTAGAAGACTATAGTAAGCAAACTAGCATGGTACTGGTATAAAAACAGACACAGAGACCAATGGAACAGAATAGAGAGCCCAGAAATAAGGCTGCATACCTACAACCATCTGATCTTCGACAAAGTTGGCAAAAACAAGCCATGAGAAACAGATTACACATTCAATAGATGATGCTGGAACAATTGGCTAGTCACATGTAGAAGACTGAAACTGGAACCCTTCCTTATACAATATTAAAAAAATCAACTCAAGATGGATTAAACACTTACATATAAAACCTAGAACTATAAAAACCTTGAAAGATAACATGGGAAATAGTCTGTGCATAGGACTGAGCAAAGACGTCATGATGAAAATGCCAAAAGCAAGAATAATAAAACCAAAAATTAACAAATGGGACCAAATTAAACTAAAGAGCTTCAGCACAGCAAAAGGAACTTTCAATAGAGTAAACAGACAACTTACAGAATGGGAGAAAATATTTGCAAACTATGTATCCAACAGAGATCTAAATGTCAAGAAACTATAAGGAACTTAAACAAGTTTATAAGCAAAAAACAACCCCATTAAAAAGTGGACAAAGGATATGAACAGTAACTTTTGCAAAGAATATATACAAATAGCTAACGTGCATATGAAAATACTAATAATCATTAGAGAAATGCAAATCAAAATCACAACAAGATATCTCACACCAGTCAGAATAGCCATTATTTAAAAATCAAAACATAACAGATGCTGGAGAGGTTGTATAGAAATGGGAACACTTATACACTGCTAGTGGGAGTGTCTATTAGTGCAGCCATTGTGGAAAGCACTTTGGCGATTTCTAAACGAACTTAAAACAGAATTATCATTTGACTCAGCAATCTCATTATTTAGTATATAACCAAAGGAATGCACATCATTCTACTATAAGGACACATGCATGTGTATGTTCATCACAGCACTATTCACAATAGCAAAGACATGAAATCAACCATAAGTGCCCATCAATGGTTGACTAAATTTAAAAAATGTGGTACATATGCACCATCAAATACTACGTGGTCATAAAAAAGAGGCAATATGGATGGAGGTGGAGGCCATTATCTTAAGTGAACTAACATAGGAACAGAAAACAAAATACCACACAACCTCACTTATAAGTGAAAACTAAACATGAAGTACATATGGACAAAAAGAAGGGATAACAGACAATAGTACCTACTTGAGGGTGGATGGTGGGAGGAGGGTGAGGATAAACAATCTACCTATCATGTACTATGCTTTTTGCCTGAGTGACAAAATAATCTGTACTCTAAACCCCTATGATATGCAACTTTCCTAAATAGCAAATGTGCACATGTATTCTTAAACAAAAATAAAGGTTTAAACATAAAGTTAAATTTAGAAAAAGAAAAGAGAAAACGAGAAGAAAGACAGAAAGAGGGAAAAATAAAGAAATTGTCAACAAGTGTATGAAAAATGTTCAACATTACTAAGTATGAGGAAAATACTAATCAAAACCACAATGTATTAACACCTTACTTTATTAGGATGGCAATTATCAAAGAGATAAAAAAAAAATCGCCAATGCTGGTGAGGATGCAGAGAAAAGAACTCTCTTATAAACTGTTGGTGGGAATTTAAACTAGTACAACCACTATGGAGAACAGCATGGAGGTTTCTCAAAGAAATATAAGTAAAACTATTATATGATCCAGCAATTCCACTACTGGGTATTTATCCAAGAGAAATTAAATCATTTCATAGAAGAGACATCTCTACCAATATGTTTATTGCAGCACTAATTCACAATAGCCAAGATGTGGAATCAACTTAAGTGTACAACAACAGATGAATGGTTAAAGAAAATGTGGTGTATATATACAATTGAATACTATTAAACCATAAGAAAGAATTAAATTTTGTCATTCATGTCAACATTGATGGAACTATAAGACATTATTTTAAGCAAAATATGTCAGGAACAGAAAGTTAAACACCACATATTCTCATTCATATCTGAAAGCTAAAAAAAGTGATCTCATATAGGCCAAAGTAGTACAGAAGATATTAGAGGCTGGAAATAGTAAAACGAAAGGGATGATATGAAGAGATTTGTTAAAGGAGACAAAATTACAGGTAAATAGGACCAAGCTCTAGTGTTCTATATCACTGTAGGATGACTATGGTTAACAATTAATTATTAGTATCAAATAGCTAAAAGAAGGATACTGAATGCTCCCAAAACAAATAAGGATGGATATGATAATAACACTGATCTGATCACTATACATGAAATGTATCAAGACATAGATATGTACCGCACAAATATGTGCAATTATTATTTTTCCATTTAAAAATATAGCTAGTTTTTTTTTAATTGTCCTTTTCATTACAAAAAAACATGGACCTTTCTCAACTTTGTAGAATGTATGTATAAAAACCACGTACTTAACATTATACTTAATGGTGAAAGAGTGAATACCTCCCCACTAATGTCAAGTAAAAGTAATGGATGTCCCCTTTTACAATTTATGTTCAACATTTGACTGGAGGTTCTAGACAATGCAGTAAGGCAAGAAAAATTTAAGGTATCCAATCTAGAAGAGAAGGAATGAATGCGTCTTTATTTCCAGAAGACATGATAATTTATGTATAAAATCCCATGGTATTTAACTTAAAAAGCTACTAAGGCTAATGAGTGAGATTAACAAAATTAGAGGATACACGTTCAATACACAAAAACCAATTGTGAGTTTATAAACTACCAACGTATAATCAGAAATTGAAATTTTAAAAACACATTTGAAAATAACATAAAATATGAAATACTGAGGGATAAATCTGACAAAAGCTATGCAAAACCTCTGCCCTGAAAACTATAAAATATTTGTGAAAAAAATTAGAAGGATTTTAATGGAGAGATATGCCTTTTCTTTCCATGGGACAAAATTTCTAATATACTATCATTTTCCTCACAATTATTTATAGATTTAGAACAATTTTAATCAAAATTTCAGGTTACTTTTTTGTAGAAAATTACAAACTGATTTTTAAAACTTATATGGTAATTAAAATGACTTGGAAATAGCCAAAACAATTTTGAAAAAACATATAATTGACAGGATAACACTGCATGTTTTAAAAACTTATTACAATGCTATAGGAATAAAAACTGTATTATTGGAGTTAGATGAAAAAATCAATGAAACAGGATACGGAGTTAGACAACTTATTTTTTTAAAAGTTGTGAATTCAATTCAGTGGAAACAAGGTAGTCTTTTCAACAAATGGTTTTATAATGATTGAATATCCACATGCAAAACATGAATTTTGGTCCATAGCACACACCATATATCAAAATTAACTAGGACTGGGGCGTGGTGGCTCACTCCTGTGATCCCAGCCCTTTGGGAGGCCTAGGCGGGCGGGTCATGAGGTCAGGAGATGGAGACCATCCTGGCTAACACGGTAAAACCCCTTCTCTACTAAAAAAAAATACATACAAAAAATTAGCCAGGCGTGGTGGCGAGTGCCTGTAGTCCCAGCTACATGGGAGGCTGAGGCGGGAGAATGGCGTGAGCCCCAGAGACAGAACTTGCCCGTGAGCAGAGATGGCGCCACTGCACTCCAGCCTGGGCGACAGAGTGAGACTCCGTCTAAAAAAAAAAAAAAGTCAACTCAAAATGGATCATAGACATAGTCATAGGAACTACAGTTATTTTACACACCTAGAATAAAACATAGAGAAAAAATTGTGACTTTTGGCTAGGCAAAGATTACTTAGATTTCACATTAAAAGCATGATTCATAAAATAGCAAATTGATAAATTAGAATGTATCACAGTAAAAAACTCCTGCTTCTCTGAAGACACTGTTTCCTTGGAATAGAGTGGAACTTCCTTACCTGTTAAAATACGTCTATGGAAAGCCAACTGTCAGTTAACTACTGACACATATTGCATCATGTATGAACCTCAAAGATATTATGTGATTTCTATCATGTGACAGAAACCAGACACAAGACATCACATATTGTATGATTCTATTTATGTAAAATGTCCTGAAAGACACATACAAATTCATAGAGGCAGAAAGTAGACAAGAGGTTTCTGGGGCTAGGGATGGGAAAGTGAAGTAAATGGAAATGAACATGAGGGATATTATTGGGGAAATTAAAATGTTCTAATACTGATACGTGATGTTTGTACAACTCAATAAAATTATTAAAAATAATGTAATTGTACCCTTGAAATGGGAAAATTGTGTTATATGTCAAATGTACTGCAATGAAGTTATTTTATAGAAAGACAGGGTTATGAAAATGAAAACACAAGCCCAGATAGAGAGAACATATAACAGAATGTCTATCTGATAAAAGGATCTGTTTCTAGAATATACAAAGAATACTCAAAAACTCGATAAAGGAACAAACTAGATAAAAAATGGCCTGAAAACTGAAAGGCACTTCACCAAAGGAGATATAGAGATGGCAAATAAGCAGATGAAAGGGTGCTTAATACCATTAATCATAAGGGAAATGTAAATTTAAACCACATTGAGGCAACTACACACACACTAGAATGACTGAAATTAAAGACTGATCATATCAAATGTTGATGAGGATGTGGAAGAATTGGAACTCTGAGACTGCCAGAAATGTTAAAACACTCTTTAAAACAGTTTGACAATTTCCAAAAGAGTTAAACATGTACTCATTCTATCATCCAGCTATTTTACTGATATGTATTTACCCAAGATAATTTATAGCACATATCCATACAAAGCCTTGCACATAAATGTTTATATCAGCTTTATTTATAATAACCAAAACCTGGAAACAAACCAACTGTTTATTAACAGGTAAATGAACAAATTGTGCATTTCTATATACGAAAAAACTACACAACAATTTAAAAAATGAACTGTTGATAGGCCCAACAACATGAATGAATCTCAACATAATCATGACACGTGAAGGAAACCAGATTAAAAAGAGAGCACGTACTTGTTTGCCTTCATCTATATAGAACTATTGAAAATGCAAACTAGCAACCATAATCATTCATTGACTGGTTAGACAGAAGAAAAGGAAGCGGAAAGTTGATTAACAAAAGGCATTAGAAAACGTTGGGGCGTGATGTTTATGTTCATTATCTTGATTTAGTGATAGTTTCTTTAGTGCATACACATATGAAAACATCTAATTGTACACATTAAATATATGCAATTTATTGTATGTTAATTAAACCTAAATAAAGTTCTTAAAAACTATTCCTAAATTCGATTATTGGAGAACCCGGGTATTTGAATCTACTTCTTCATCTGTAAATCTTATGAAATGTAATATAGATCAAGTTTGTGTGATGAATAATTAGTGAATAATTAGTCTTCAAATTGTGTAGTTTTTCGTATAGAGAAATGCACAATTTGTTCATTTACCTGTTAATAAGTAACTGTACAAATTAACAAGTACTGTAGGTGCAAAATGCATATTGTATTTCAAAGAATTACTATGATAAAAATAATATGTAAAATATTCCATTAATTTTTTTATAAATTCTGGTAAGGACACTTAACATAAAAGCTACTATCTTAAAAATTATAAGGGGCAAAATACAGTATTGTTAATTATAGGCATGATGTTGTACAGCAGATTTCCAGAACATATTCACCTTTTCTCAGCTTCTATTTTTAATATTTTTATTTTTAAAATAAAATTGTATATATTTAAGGTGTAAAATGTGATGATTTGATATAGATATACTTAATGAAATGATTACTACACTCAAGCAATTAGCATATTTATCTCTTCACATAGTTACCATTTGTTATTTTGGGGAGAGCACCTGAAATCTACTCTCTGAAATCACCTGAAAATATACAGCACAGTTTGATTAACTATTGTCACCATGCTATACATTAGATCTCTATAGTGATTTAACCTACATAACTGCAACTTTATGCCTTTTGACCATCTTCCCATTTCCCCCATATTCCCCACCCCTAATAACCATTGCTCTACTTTCTGTTCTGCTTTCTACTTTTATGTGTTTGACTTGGTGAGATTCCAAATATAAGTGAAATCATGTTTCTGTGTCAGCCCTTATTTTACTTAGCATAATGTCCTCCAGGTTTACTTTTGTTGTCACAAATGGCAGTGTTTCTTTCTTTTTAAAGGAGGAAAAGTATTTAATTATATGTACCTTAATTTCTTTATTCATTCATCAGTTGACAGGCAATTATGTTCTTTTCGTATCTTGGTTGTAGTTAATGACATGAGAGTGCAGATATCTCTTTGAGGTACTTATTTCATTTCCTTTAAGTATATAACTAGGAGGGGAATTACCAAATTATATGGTAGTTCTATTTTTAATTTTCTGAGGAGTCTTCATACTGTTGTTCATAATAGCTGTACCAATATACATTCTCACTCACAGTGTATGAGAGTTTCCTTTTCTCCACATACACACCACTTGTGATCGTTTGACAGTTTTAAAAGTCTGTTTTTCTTAATTTTTTTAATTTTTAATTTTTGTGGTATATAGTGTGTATGTGTGTGTGTGTATATATGTATATATATGTGCATATATATATATATATGTATAAAATACTTTAAGTTCTAGGGTACCTGTGCATAACGTGCAGGTTTGTTACATATGTATACATATTTATTGGGTGCATGAGATGTTTTGATACAGGCATGTAATGTTTAATAATCACATCACAGAGAATGGGGTATCCAAACTCTCAATCATTTGTTTTTTGAGGTACACACAATATAATTATACTCCTTAAGTTATTTCAAAATGAATTACCATTAATTTATTATTGACTACAGTCACCCTGTGGTGCTATCAAATAGTAGGTCTCATTCATTCTTTCTATTTTTTTTTTTTTTCACACATTAACCATCCTTACCCGTCCATCCCCTACACCTCTCCACTACCCTTCCCAGCCTCTGGCAACCATTCTTCTACTCTCTATGTTCATGCATTCAATTGTTTTGATTTGTAGATACCATAAATAAGTGAAAACATGTGATGTTTGCCTTTCTGTGCCTGGCTTATTTCACTTAATGCTCTTCAGTTCCATTAATGTTGTTGCAAACCCCTGAATCTCATTTTTTTTTCACTACTGAATAGTATTTCATTGTGTATATTTACCACATTTGCAGGATTCATTCATTTTCTGACGGACAGGTGCTTCCAAATCTTAGCTATTGCAAAGAGCGCTGCAACGTAGGAGTGCAGTTATCTCTTTGATATACTGATTGCCTTCTCTTTGGATATATACATAGCAGTGGGACTGCTGGATCATGTGGTAGCTCAATTTTCAATTTCTTGTGGAACTTCCAAACTGTTTTCCATAGTGGTTGTACTAATTTACATTTCTACCAACATTGTACATGGGCTCCCTTTTCTCCACATCCTCATCAGCATTTGTTATTGACTGTCATTTGGATATAACTCATTTTAACTGTGGTAAGATGGTGTCTCATTGTAATTTCGATTTGCATTTCTCTGATGGTTAGTAATGTTGAGCACATTTTCATATGCCTCTGTTATTTTTATATCTTCTTTTGAGAAACATCAACCCAAATCTTTTGCCACTTTTTTGTTCAGATTATTAGATTTTTTTTCTATAAAATTGTTTGAGCTCTTTATATATTCTGGTTATTGATATCTTGCCAGATGGGTAGTTTGCAAATATTTTCTCCCATTCTGTGACTAGTCTCTTCACTGTGTTGATTGTTTCCTTTGCTATGCAGAAGCTTTTTAACTTGATGTGATTCCATTTGTCCATTTTTGCTTTGGTTTCCTGTCCTTGTGTGGTATTGCTCCAGAAATTTTTGCCCAGACAAATTTCCTGAAGATTTTTCCCAATTTTTTTGTAGTATAAGTTTCATAATTTCCAGTCTTAAATTTAAATATTCAATCCTTGATTTGATTTTTATCTATGGCGAGAGATAGAGGTCTGGTTTCATTCTTCTGCATATGCATATCCAGTTATCCCAGCACCACGTATTCAAAATATTGTCTTTTTGCCAGTGTATGTTCTTGAAAGCTTTGTCAAAAATGAGTTCCCTGTAGGTGTGTGGATTTGGATCTGAGTTCTCTATCCTGTTTCATCGGTTTATGTGTCTGTTCTTATGCCAGTATCATTCTCTTTTAGTCACTATCACACTGTAGTATAATTTGAAGTCAGGTAATGTGATTCCTCCATTTTTAATCTTTTTGCTTAGGATAAATTTGACTGTTCTGGGTCTTTTGTGGTTCCCTGTAAACTTTAGAACATTTTTAAAATATCTGTGAAGAATGTCATTGGTATTTCGAATGGAATTGCACTGAATCTTTAGATTGCTTTGGGGAGTATGTACATATCAAAATTATTGATTCTTTCTATCCATGAACATGGAGTATTTTTTTCATGTTTTGGTGTCCTTTTCATTGTCTTCCATCAGTGTTTTATAGTTGCATTGTTATAAAGATCTTTCAGTTCTTTGGTTAATTCTTAGGTATTTAAGTTTATTTGTGGCCATTATAAAGTGGATCACTTTTATTTTTCTTTTCAGATTGTTTACTGTTGGCATTTAGAAATGCTACCAATTTTTGTATGTTGATGTTGGATCCTGTAACTTTACTGAATTTCTTTATTCCTTCTAATATTTTCTTGTGGAGTCTTTATATAGTTCCAAATATAAGATCATATTATCTGCACACAAGCATAATTTGACTTCTTCCAATTCAGTTCAGACGCCCTTTATATCTTTCTGTTGTCTGATTGTTCTAGCCAGGACTTCCAGGACTATGTTGAATAACAATGGTGACACTAGATTTCCTTATCATATAGAAGCTGTTAGAGGAAATCTTTCAGTTTTTCCCCATTATATATGATACTATCTGTGGGTCTGTTGTATATGGCTTTTGTTATGTTGAGATACGTTCCCGTGTTCCTTCTGTCACTAGTTTTTTAAGCAGTTTTATCCTGAAGCGATGTTGAATTATATCAAATGCTTTCAGCAAGTCAACTGAAGCGATTGTAAGGTTTTCTACTTCATTCTGTTGATATAATATTTCACTGTGCTTGATTTTGTATGTTGAAACACCCTTGCACCTTAGGGATAAATCTCACTTTGTCATGATGAATGATGTCTCTACTATATTATTGAATTTAGTTTGCTAGCATTTTGCCGAAATTTTTTTGCATCAATATTCACCAGATATATTGGCCTGTAGTTTTCTCTCTCTCTCTCTCTCTCT
>NW_012116833.1:1623483-1636733 GCF_000951035.1 Colobus angolensis palliatus | reverse complement strand
CTTTAAGTTCTAGGGTACATGTGCATAACGTGCAGGTTTGTTACATATGTATACTTGTGCCATGTTGGTGTGCTGCAACCATCAACTCGTCAGCATGTTGTTTGTTTTTTAATGGGAGGCTTTTTATTATGGCTTTGATCTTATTACTTGTTATTGGTCTGTTCAGGTTTTTAATATCTCCCTGGTTTAATGTTGGTAGATTATATGTTTCTAGGAATTTGATCATTTCTTCCAGATTTTCCAATTACTTTGGCATATAGTTGCTCATAGTAGCAACTGATGATTCTTTAACTTTCTGCACTATCAGTTGTAATGTCTTATTTTTCACTTCTGATTTTATTTATTTGTATTTTCTTTTTATTTATTTCTTAGCTTGGCTAAAGGTTTGTAAATTTTATTTAACTTTTCAAAAAACCAACTTTTATTTCATTGGTCTTTGGTATTGCTTTTTTAATTTCAAAATTATTTATTTCTACTCTGATCTTTACTATTTATTTTCATCTACTAATTTTGGGTTTGGTTTGCTCTTCCTTTTCAGCTTAATTTTCTTCATTTTAATTTAATTACTTTATAGTCAGATCATTATTTCTTATACTAATTTTGCATTTGATCTCTTCTGCTTTTCTAGTTCTTGGATGCATTTTTAGGTTGTTTGAAGATTTTCTCTTTTCTTGATATAGGCACTTATAAAGTTCCCTCTTAATACTGCTTTTCCTGTATCCTATAGGTTTGGGCATGTTGTGTTTCCTTTCTCACTTGTTGCAAGGAATTTTTCACTTTTCTTCTTAATTTCTTCATTGACCAACATGTCATTCAGAAGCATATTATTTAATTTCCATGTATTTGTATAGTTTCCAAAATTTCTTTTATTATTTATTTCATTGTCAAATAAGATGCTTGTTAGTTTTTCATTTTTTGAATGTTTTAAGACTTGCTTTGTGACTGTTCATATGGTCTGTTCTTGAGAACAATCCATGTGCTGAGAAAAAGAGTGTGTATTCTGCAGCCGCTGGGTGAAATATTCATCCATTTGGTCTACACTGAAGATTATGTCTGATTTTTTTTGTTGGTTCCCTGTCTCAAAGATCTTTCTAATGCTGACAGCTGTTTGTTAACGTCTCCAACTATTACTGTATTGGAAACCATCTCTCTCTTTAGCTGTAATATTTGCTTTATATATGTGGGTGCTCCAGTGTTGGGTTCATATGTATTTTAATTTCTTATATCCTCTTGCTGAATTATCATTATATATTGACCTTCTTTGTCTCTTTTTATAGTTTTTGTCTTGATATCTATTTTGTCTAACATAAGTATAGTGACTCTTGCTCTTTTTTGATTTCCATTGGCATGGAATGTCTTGTTCTATCCCTTTATTTTCAGCCTATATGTCTTTAGAGATGAAAGGTGTTTCTCGTAAGCAACAGATCAATGGGTCTTTTTTTTAATCCTTTCAGCCAGTCTATGTCTTTTGATTGTAGGTTTAGTCAATTTACATTCAATGCTGTTATTGACAAATTAGGACTCACTCTGTCCACTCTGTTATTGTTTTCTGGTTATTTTACCGTTTTCTCTTCCTTCTTTCTTTTTTTCTTGCCTTCCTCTATTGAGGTTAATTTTGTCTGTTAATACAATTTAGTTCTTCTATCCAATGTATCTTTTCTTGTTTGAGGTTACCATGAGACATTCAAACACTATTTTATAACCCATTATTTTAATCTGATAACAACTTAACCCTGCTTGCATAAACAAATGAGAAACAAGCAAAATGGAAACTAATACTCTATAGTTTATCTTCATCCCCCAACTTATTAACTTTTTTTCTTTTTATTTATGTCTTCTCATACTGAATATGTCTTGAAAAGTTGTCATTATTTTTGATTGGTTCATTATTTATTCTTTCTACTTAAGAAACGAGTAATACACACATGACTGTTACAGTGTTATAATATTCTTTGAATTTTGTGTGTGTATGTACAATTACCAATGAATTATGTACCTTCAGATGTTTATGTACCTTCAGATGTTTACTAACTCTTCATCAATATACCTTTTACTTTGATTGAAGTACTCTCATCAGCATTTCTTCTAGGACATGTCTAGTGTTGATAAAATCCTTTAGCTTTTGTTTGTCTGAGAATGTCTTTATTTCTCCCTCATATTTGAAGGACATTTTAACTAGAGATACTATTCCAGATTAAAATTATTTTTGTTGTTGTTGTTGTTTATTTGTTTTTGTTTTTTCCTTCAGCACTGTAGGTATTGCATGCCATTCTCTCCTGGCCTGTAAGGTTTCCACTGAAAAGTCTGCTGACAGATGTATTGGAGCCCTATTGTAAGTTATTTGTTTCTTTTCTCTTGCTGCTCTTAAGATCCTTTCTCTATCATCGATCTTTGGGAGTTTGATTCTTAGATGCTTTGAGGTAGTTTTATTTGGGTTAAATATGATTGGTATTCTATAATCTTTTTGTAGTTGGATATTAATATCTTTCTCTAGGTTTGGGAGGTTCTCTGTTATTGTCCCATTGAATAAACTTTGCACTCCTGTCTCTTACTCTACCTTCTCTTAGATTTACCCTTTTGAGACTATTTTTTGATCCCATACATGTGCTTTATTGTTTTTCTTTTCTTTTTTCCTTTCACTCCTCTGATTGTGTATTTTCAAATAGCTTGTCTTCATACTCACTAATTATTTCTTCTGTTTGATCAATTCTACTATTAAAGGACACTGATGCATTCTTCAGTATGCCCATTGCATTTTTCAGCTTAATAATTTTTGCTTGATTCTTTATCATTATTTCAATCTTTTTATAAATATATATGATAGAATTCTGAATTCCTTCTGTGTTATCTTGAATTTCCTTAAATTTAGTTAACATAAGTGTTTTAATTTTTCTTTCTAAAAATTCACGTATCTCTGTTTCTCTAGGATTGGTCCCTAGTGCATTATTTAATTTATTTGTTAAGGTTATGTTTTCTTGGGTGGTACTGAAAGATGTTTTTCAGTGTCTGGGAATTGATGAGTTAGGCATTTATTGTAGTCTTCACTCTCTGGGCTTATTAGTAGCTGTCCGTTTGAGAAGACTTTCCAGATATTTTAAAGGACTTGGGTGTTGTGATCTAAGCTGCATCTTCTTTAGGTGGCACCTGAAGCCCTTTAACACTGTAGTTCTTGCAGACTGGTATAGGTGATGCCTTTAAGTCCTGGGCAAGGTCTGGGAGAATCCTCTGGATTACCAGGCAGAGAGTTTTGTTCTCTTGCCTTACTTTCTCCCAAGCAAACTGAGTCTCTCTTTCTGTTCTGACCCACCTAAACCTGAGGATGGGGTGACATCAGCAACCCTGTGGCCATCAAGAGTATTACTGTGCTAAGTTCGACCTAAAGCCACCATGGCACTGGGTGTCACCCAAGTCCTGCTGTAACCACTCCCTGGATACTGCCCATGTTTTTTAAAGGCTCCAGGGTTCTACAATCAGCCAGTGGCAATGCCAGTCAGACCTGTGTCTTTCCCTTTAGAGTGGCCAGGTTTCCTGGGTCCCAAGGTGCCAACTGGGCACCAGGGACTAGAGTCCAATATCTTAGAAGTATCTCGTGTGTCCTTGTACTGGAGCTAAACTGGCACTCAGACACCAAGGTGCAGTTCTTTCCACGCTTCCATTTTCTTTCCAAAGACAAAGAATCCTCAGCCCATAGCCACTGCCGCCCCATACCACAAGGAATACTACCAGACTACCACCAATGTTTCTTAAGGACCAAGGGCTCTTAAGTCAGCTTGTGGTGAATGCTGCCTGGCCTGGGATTCACACTTTAGGGCAGTAGGCTCTTCTCTGGCCCAGAAGAGGTCCAGAAATGCTGTCTAAGTGTCCAGTTCTGGAATCAAGGACCCCAAGAACCTGCTTGGTGCTCCACCTGCCCGTGGCCGTGCTGGTACCTGAAACCGGCAAGTCTCTGAGACTTCCCAAAACACTTGACATGGTACCTGAGTATCATTGCTTGTTATTCAGGGCCCAAGGGCTCTTCATTTAGCATATAATGAATGCTTCCAGGACTGTGTTCTTTTCTTCAAGGCAACAGATTCTTTTCTGGCCTATGTTGTATCTAGAAATGTCATCTGGAAGCTAGGGCCTGGAACAGGGGCCTCATGACTCTGACCACTGCCCTATCCTGCTGTTGCTGAGCTAGTATCCAAGATACAAGATGAAGTCCTCCCCACTCTTCCCTCTTCTCTCCTTAAGCGAAAGGAAGGGGTCTGTTTTGGAGCCATGAGCTATGCAGTCTAGAGTCTGGAAAGGAGTGATGCCAGCACTCTGTTAACTGTGCCAGCTTTTGTCTCAATATGTCACGTGCCTTCCCCCCACACCACAACCAAGGGTCCTTTGCGCCTTAGCCTAGTTTTGCACTAAAACATGCCTAAGAGTTGCAGTCTTTATGGTATAGACTACCTTTCAAGCTTATTGGCCTCTTTTTATTTTTTTTTTTGTTTGTTTTTGAACCCTTGATTGCATAACTTCAAATGCCTTCGAGCTCGTTGATTCTTTTTTCTGCTTGATCAAATCTGCTGCTGAATCCCACTTGTGAAATTTTTAGTTCTCTTACTATTGGGTTGGTGCAAAAGTAACTGCAGTTTTCACCATTAAAAGTAATGGCAAAGACCACAGTTACTTTTGCACCGATCTAATACATACCTCAGTTTCAGAATTTCTGTTTGGTTCTTTTTCATTTATATCTCCTTGGTAATATACTTATTTTGTTCATGCATTATTTTCCCAATTTAATTCAGTTGTCTATCTGTTTTCTTTTGTAACCCATTCATCTGCTTTAAGATTATTTTAAGTCTGCTGTTAAGCAATTCATAGATTTTCATTTCCTTAAGGTAATTTACTGGATATTTATTTTGTTCATTTGATTGTGTAACTTTTCTCTGATTCTTCTTGTTTCTTATATCTTTTCATTGGAGTATGTGCATTTGAAAAATAACAGCCCTCATTTTCCTCTATGGATTGATTTTGAATGGGTAAGACCTTCATTGGTCAATCCAGCTAAAGATTCAGAATGTTTGTTTCTAACTGACCCATTCAGTATTTTTTCTTTCTTCAGAAGCCCATACTATAGTGCTTTCTCTGTTCTCTGTGTTAATTCCGTCAGCACTCCACACTGCAAAGGATATAAACCAGCCCCTTGAGGGGTACAGGGAAGAGCTGAGGACATTGGAGCCATGCTCCCCTCCTCTCTCATTGGAGAAAGGGCATCAATTCTGTGTGTTTTCCAAGCCTTGCATGTGGTGTTGACCACAGCTGCCCCAAGCATCCAGAGTATGCCAGTTTCATCGATGTTCTGTGTGAGACAAATCAGAATCCAGCTCCTTGGGGAGTGCACTGAAAGGCCAAAAACACAGAAGCCTTGTTTCACTCCTCTCTTACTCTTGGAGGAGAGACCTCAGTTCTGCACCTTCTCCAAGCCATATAAACCTGTACCAACTCCAGGAAAGTACCTGTCCTCTTTGTTGTCCCAGCAATTTGACTTTACTAGATTTTCCAGCATTCTGTGTGAAACCAGACAAAAGCTGTCCCTTCAGGGAGTGCACTGAAAGTCAAGAGGTATTGTATATATGCCCATTCTCTTTCCCTCTCCCAGTGAGGAGTCACAGTCTTCCTTGTCACTGAGGTTTGCAGGCATGAAGGAGAGGCAGATGCAGGTAAAGATAAATTGTTTTTCTTACCTATTTCTCTGCTGCTGATCTCAGTTTTGTGCTCATCTAGGGGTACCACAACTTCTTATCTGAATTCTGGACATCTTATAAAGGTGTTTTGTTACTTATGCATTTTTAAATCTGTGCTTATGTGAGGAAACAAGGACTGGGTCTTTCTCTCTTTCTTTCTTTCTTTCTTTCTTTCTTTCTTTCTTTCTTTCTTTCTTTCTTTCTTTCTTTCTTTCTTTCTTTCTTTCTTTCTCTTTCTTCTCTTCTCTCTCTCTTTCTCTCTCTTTCTTTCTCTTTCTTTCTCTTTCTTTCTTTCTTTCTTTTTTGGAGTCTCACTCTGTCACTCAGGCTGGAGTGCAGTGGTATGATCTTGGCTCACTGCAAACTCTGTCTCCCAGGTTCAAGTGGTTCTTCTGCCTCAAGCTCCCTAGTAGCTGGGATACAGGCACCCACCACCATACTTGGCTAATTTTTGTAATTTTAGTAGAGATTGGGTTTCACCACATTAACCAGGCTGGTCTTGAATTCCTGACCTCAAGTGATCCATCTGCCTCAGCCTACCAAAGTGCTGGGATTACAGGTATGAGCCACCATGCCCAGCCAGGACTGGAACTTTCTATTCTGCCATCTTCCTGACATAGGTGGGGACTTATTAATAATTTTTATATTAATTACATGTTAAAATGATATGACTTTTGGATACATGAAGTTAAATAAAATAGGTTATTAAAACTAATTTTACCAACAGCTTTTTACTTTTTAATTGTTGCTGCTAGAAAATTTAACCCTATATATGTGGTTCATATTATATTTATATTGTATCACACTGGTCCACAATGTGCCACACATTGTCCATGATCCTAGGGATGCAATGGCAAGGAAAATAAGATATAATTCCTGCTCTCATGGAACTAATGAACTAGGTCTAGTAGAAAGATAAATATTAATAAAATAATCATATAATAAATTATAAAATGTCAATTGTGATAAGTGACCATGTTGGTCACTTTCGAGGTTCTTCTAGAAACACATTTTATACAAACCATGAAATATGATCACCATCTCTGAAAAATTTTTCACCTCACAGCCAAATAAAATCTTACCAGTATCAACGCCCCTCAGCTACATTCCACCAATAAATCACCAGTAGTTAATCAAATTTGGCTTATTACTCATCACAGCAGAGGAAAACACAAACCATGGGGAAGCATGGCATATCTCGATAAGATGATGTTAGAAATAATCTAGTAGAAAACTTGGGCCTTGGTTGGGTGATTTAGGGGAGGGTACAATGGAGTAGGGATTTATTCCTGATTGGATGCTGTGAGAAAGTGAGGGTAATTCTATTATTATTTTGTGTGTGACCTAACAACCTGTCTGGGCTTAGACAAAATTATGAAGTAGACTTGTTTTGTCATTATCTGAAAGTAATATTGGTTTAGACTGTCATCTGTGAGACTGTTTATGTCCAACAAGAAGACAAAGTAACCTCCCTATGAGTATCAAGCCATCTGGTAATAATATTGAGGCCTAGCTATGAATATCAAAACAACTTTGGACAACAGTGGCTGCTTCACTTCATAATGCACACTGTTTTTAGCATTTTATTCATTTAAAGGTTACATTCCACACATGTCATGCTAAAAGGTTATCTTTGTGGAAATTGTGGAAAAGCAAGAAAATGTGGAAATTACTTACTATCAAGTGGACAGTCTGTATCAGTAAGGTTCCAAGCAAGAAAACAGAAAACACGCCAGAGGAAATTTAATATAAGAAATAGTTTAGACAGGTTTTAGGAAAAACAAAACAAAACACGGAAGCAAACACTGTTTTAAAAGGAAAAACAGAACAGAACAAAACACAGAAGCAACAAAAGTATAAATGCAGAAAGCAGCTATTGTCTCTATGGCTAAGGAAACAAAGGGAAGACATTTAGATTTCCAGAAGCTACATAACGTAGAGAAGGGAATCTGCTGGGCTGGGACTCAGATCTCTGAGTAGGTACACTACCCCCTAATTATGGTACCTCATGGAGCACAAGGAGTTTGGTTCTGGTAGTGTGGGAAAACAGGAACCAATGCTACCATTACCAACAATAAATGCCAGAATGAAGGGCTATTCCTGGGGTGATATTGAGAGAAATAGGAAGCAAAACAGGAAAGGGCAAGTGTGTGTCTTCTTCCCTTTTGTAACTTTCTATTCTCCCTCTGGTGTGCACTAATGGCAGGATATCATGCAAAGCCACTTGGCAAGTGGAGAAATGTGGTTTGCAGAGTCCCAGCCTTAGCAGTAGAAAGGTGGTATAAAAGAGGTGTGTTTGGTACTCAGAAAATGTAGCTTAATTATCAATATACAAGAAATGAAAGTTTTCATATCTCTTAATTTCTTACATTAACCAAGTTGTATGAGTATATGCTGCCACTCTTGAAATGAAAATAAGCTTATATGAACTAGAAATTTCAATAGAATTTGTTAAATCTGAATTTCGCCTATTTTGAACCACAAAATGGTGGTTGTTCTGATTGTTTTTATTATAACAAACTATATTTCCTTATGATACTCACATAAGACTATGAGTCTTCAGTAATAAAAATAATACTAGCATATTTATTGTACTTTGTAGTTAAAATGTATTTTATTTAGAATAGTTAGTTCTAGTTGTTGTAAAAATGTGGAGAGTTAGGTAGGGCAGGCATTTCTACTTCACCTTTACAGATGACAAACATAGAGTCACAATGGTTGAATGACTTGAGTAGAATGATATGTTTAGTAAATGATTGAATGTGGATTAGAACTCAAGTCTTTTCTGGTTTATGATACTCTAATCATAGTATTATACATTGTATTATCATCAGGAAAGGGAAAATGTCACGGTGTGTTTTCAGCAGAAGTCTACAGACCTTATTTAGTAAGAACACCTTTAAAATGTCTTTGGTATCTCGACATACCTGGAACAAGGCAAAGAAAAAATGAAAGGATAAAGTTGGTTAAGTATCTATTTTAGTTAGCTCTGGAAATATATGGAAGTATAACCTCTTAAGCAAGTCATTGAAAATAGGTAATAATGGTAACTTTATTCCCCTCTATCCCTGGAATTTGGGGGCAAACCTGGAGAAAGCAGTCAGTAACTTGAAGATCCAGCTGGTTGATGTAGTGTTTGCCAACCTTGCTTGATCATAAGAATCACTGGAATGTGCATGTTGGGGTAGGGGTGGTGCTTGTGAAAATGTCTGTATTCTACATGAGGCCTACTGAATTAGAATCTCTAGGGGAAGACCTGAAAATTGTACTCTTAGTAAATACCTCAGGTGATTATGACAAATCAAGTTTGTAAAGCACTATCTTGGTTCTAAAGTTGGAGTACACTGATTGAACTTCATTAGCTGGCAGTAATTGAGTCATATTATACAATTTAATGTTACCAAACTTTTTAAGTGACCTTTTTTCCAAAAGGACTATAAGTTAATTTCTTCACTGTTTCAATTACATCCTCTCTAATTTTCTGTCAGTTCTATCTATACCCTAAGCTTTTATTATATTACTTTATATTTTTCATCATTTAAATTAGACAAATAAAAGCAAAACAATGAAACTAAGAAAATTTAAGTAGTACTTAGTGGTCTACTCTCCTATATGAATTCCATTGTTATCAGTTCTGCTAATAACAGATTTATGTTATTTCAAGATTTCTAGGAATCTCAGTAAAGGGCTAAGAGCACTGAATTATTTTAAATATGGTGTAATATTTAAAACCACAAAAATGCAAGGAAGTCTCTTCAGAAAAAAGAGGAATAATATGCAAGTATTCATGGCAGAATAGACCAAGCTGAGGAAAGAATCTCAGAGCTTGATTACAAGTTCCCCAAATAATCTCAAATAAAACATACAGAATGTGCAAAAGCTCTTGAGAAATATAGCATTACATAAAGAGACATATTACTCTTTAACATCCTTGCAAAAAAGGGAGAGAAAGCAAGAAACATGCAAAATATTTGAGGATCTCATCCATGAAAAATTCCCCAGCCTCTTTGGAGAGGCCAACATTTAAATTCAGAAAATACAAGAAGCCCTTGGAGATACTATACAAGACTACTATCCCCAAGACACTCAGTCATCAGATTCTCCAAGACCGAAATGAAAGAAAATATTTTAAAGGCAGCTAGACAGAAGGGTCAGATTACCTACAAAGGGAACTCAACCAGACTAACAGCATACCTTGAGGAAAAATTCTCCAAGCCAGAAGAGATTGAGAGCCTATATTAACCACTGTTTAAAAAAATAAATTCCAACCAAGAATTTCATATCCAGCCAAACTAAGCTTCAAAATTGAAGAGGAAATGAGATGATTATCAGACAAGCAAATAACAGGAATTTTGTTTACCACCAGACCTGCCTTGTAAGAAGTCCTTAAGGGAGAGCTAAATATCAACAGAAAGACCATTACAGGCCATCACAAAAAAAAAAAAAAAAAATTAAAAAAAAAAAAACACTTAAGTACATAGACCATTGACACTGTAAAGCAACTACGTAATCCAGTCTGCATGACAGGCAGCTAACAGCATGACAACAGGATCTAATCTGCACATATCTATATCTTCAATGTAAATGGGTTAAATGTCCCAATTAAAAGACACAGAGTGGTGAGTTGGACAAAAATGCAAGACTCAACTGTATGCTGTCTTGATAAAACTCATCTCATGTTCAATGACACCCATAGGCTCAAAGAAATGGGATGGAGAAAAATCTACCAAGTAAATGGAAAACAGAAAAAAGTAGGGGCTGATAGTATAATTTCAGACAAAATCAGACAAAATAGAATTTATACCATAAATGATCAAAAAATACAAAGGAGAACATTAAATAATGGTAAAGGGTCAATGCAATAAAAAAAACCCACCTATCCTAAATGTGAATGCACCCAACACAGGAGGATGCAGATTTGTAAAAAAAAGTTATTAGCGACCTAGGAAGAAATTTGGATAACCACACAACAATAGTGTGGGATGTCAACACCCCACTGACAGTATTATACAAATTGTTGAGGCCGAAAACTAATGAAGGTATTTGGGAACTGAACTCAACACTTCATCACATTGACTTAGTAGAAACCTAGAGAACTTTCCACTCAAAAACAACAGAAAACATATTCTTCTCATCTGCACATGGCATATACTTTAAAACTGACCACACAGTTAACCCCCAGCAAATTCAAAAATATCAAAATCACACTCCAGGGTCACACTCTAGGATCACAGTGCAAAGACATTGGAAATCAATACAAAGAATAATGCTCAAAATAATATAATTATACAGAAATTAAACAACTTGGTCCTTAATAAATTTTTGGTAAAGAATAAAATTAAGTCAGAAATTAATAAATTATTTGAAACTAATGAGAACAAAGATACAACATACCAGAATTCCTGAGTCACAGCTAAAGCAGTGTAAAGAAGAATGTTTATAGCACAAAATGTCCACATGAAAAAATTACAAAGATCTCAAATTAGTGACCTAATATCACACCCAAATGTTCTAGAGAAACAGGAGCAAATAAATCCCAAAACCAGCAGAAGTCAAGAAATAACCAAAATCAGAGCTAAGCTGAGTGCAAATAAGATGTGAAAAACCATAGAAAATATTAACAAATCTAGTCAATGGAGTTTTGAAAGAATACATAAGATAAACAGACCACTAGCTAGACTTATGAATAAAAAGAATATCCAAATAAACACAAAGAGAAATGACAAAGGAGACACTACCACTGACTTCACAGAAATACAAAAACCCTCAGAAACTATTATAAACACCACTATGCACACAAACTAGAAAACCTAGAAAAAAATGGGTAAATTTCTAGAAACATACAACCTTCCAAGGTTTAATCAGAAAGAAAATGAAACCCTAAACAAACCAATAATGAGTTCCAAAATTGAATCAGTAATAAAAAGCCCACATATAAGAAAATGCCCAGGACCAGATTGATTCACAGCTAAATTCTACCAGACATGTAAAGAAGAACTGGTATCATTTCTCCTGAAGCTACTCCAAAAAAATTTGAAGAGGTATGACTTCTCTCCAACTACCTCTATGTAGCTAGTTTTATCCTGATAACAAAATGTGGCCAAAACACAATAGAAAAAGAAAACATCAAGCCAATATCCTTGATGAACATACATGCAAATATCTTTAACACAATAACTTAGCCAACTGAATCCAGAAACACATCAAAAGCTAATCTTCCCCGATCAACTAGGCTTTCCTCCTGGGATTCAAGATTTGTTCAACATACTCAAATCAATAAATGTGATTTATTACATAAACACACACACACACACACATCCATATAACCATTTCAATAGATGAAGAAAAGGATTTCAATAAAATTCCTCATTCTTTCATGTTAAAAATCCTCAACAAACTAGGAATCAAAGAACATACCTCAAAATAATAGGAGTCATCTATAACCAACACAAAGCCAACATCACACTGAATAGGCAAAAGCTGGACATTTCCCTTGAACAGTAGAACAAGACAAAAATGATCTCTCTTATCTCTCTTATTCACCATAATCCTGGAAATGTTAGCCAGAGAAATCAGGCAAAAGAAAGAAATAAAGGGCACCCAAACAGGAAAAGAAGAAGTGAAACTGTTTCTCTTTGCAGATATGATTCTACACATACAAAACTCCATAGACTCTGTCAGAAGGCTTCTAGCTCTGATAAATGACTTCAGTAAAGTTTCAGAATACAAAGCTGATGTGCAAAAATCAGTAGCATTCCTATATACCTACAATATACAAACAGAGAGCCCAATCAAGAATGCAACTCCATTCACAATAGCCAGAAAATGATTAAAATACCTAGGAATACATCTAACCAAGGAGGTGGAAGATCGCTACACAAAGAGGTACAAAACACTGATGAAAGATACCAGAGATGACACACACAAATGGAAAAATATTCCACGCTCATGGATAGGGAGACTCAATATCATTAAAAGGGGTATGATGCTTAAATAAATTCACAGACTGAATGCTATTCTGATCAAAGTACCAATGGCATTCATCATCACAGAGTTAGGAAAATTATTTAAAAATTATATAGAACCAAAATAGAGGCTATATAGTATGATAACCAAAGGAATTGTAAGCAAAAAAAAAAAAAAAAAAGCTGGAGGGATCACTTTATGCAACTTTAAAATATACTACCAGGCTACAGTAACCAAAAACAGCATGCTATTTGTATAAAAATAGACATATAAACAAATAGAACAGAATAAAAATCCCAGAAATAAAGCTGCATACCTACAACCATCTGATCTTCGACAAAGTCAATAGTCAACAAAAACAAGCAATGGAGAAAGGACTCTCTATTTAATAAATGCTACTGGGAAACCTGGTTAGCCGTATGTGGAAGACTGAAACTAGACTCCTTCCTTACACGACATAAAAAATCAACTAAAGTCTCTAATCCATCTTGAATTAATCTTCGCATAAGGAGTAAGGAAAGGATCCAGTTTCAGCTTTCTACTTATGGCTAGCCAATTTTCCCAGCA
>NW_012116833.1:1598509-1621978 GCF_000951035.1 Colobus angolensis palliatus | reverse complement strand
ACATGGCACAAGTATACACATGTAACAAACCTGCACGTTATGCACATGTACCCTAGAACTTAAAGTATAATAAAAAATAAAATAAAAAAAAATCAACTAAAGATACATTAAAGACTTAAATTTAAAACCTAAAACTCTAAAAACCCTGGAAGATATCCTACAAAGTGTCATTCTGGATGTAGAACCAGGCAATGATTTTATGACAAAAAGGCCAAAGCAATAGTAACAAAAACAAAAAATTGATAAATGGGACCTAATTAAACTAAAGAGCTTCTGCACCGTAAAAGTAACTATCAACAGTGTAAACATACAGTCTACAGAATTGGGGAAGATATTTTCGAACTGTGCATCTGACAAAGGTCTAATATCCAGATTCTCTAATCGCCTTAAATTAAGAAGCAAAACAAAAAACAATCCAATTAAAAAGTGGGCAAAGGATGTGAAACAGACACTTTTCAAAAGAATACATACACGCGGCCAACAATCATAGGAAAAAAATTCTCAACATTTCTAATCATCAGGATGGCTACTATTAAAAAGTCAAAAGATACCAGATGCTGCCGAATTCGCATTATACATTGGTGGGAATATAAATTAGCTCAGCCATTGTGGAAAGCAATTAGATGATTTCTCAAAGAACTTAAAAGAGAACTACCATTCTACTCAGAAATCCCATTATTGAGAATGAACACAAATGAGTGTAAGTCATTCTACCATAAAATAATATGCATGTTTATGTTCATTGCAGCACTCTTCACAAAAGCAAAGATAAGGAATCATCCTAAATGCCCATCAACAGTAGACTAGATAAAGAAAATGTGGAACATATACATCATGTAGTACTACACAGCTATAAAAAAGAGCAAGATAATGTCCTTTGGCCCAATATGAATAGAGTTAGAGGTCATTATTCTAAGCACACTCACCCACAAACAGAAAAACAAATACTGTATGTTCTCGGTTATAAACTGGAGCTTTATATTGAATACACATGGACACATGAAAGGGAAAAACATTTAAGGGTGGAGAGCAGAAGGAAGATGAGGATTGAAAAGTTACCTATCAGGTACTATGCTTATTATCTCTGTGGCGAAATAATCTGTACACCAATGCCCCTGTGACATGCAATTTCTCTATGTAACAAACCTACACAGGTACTCTTAAACCTAAAATAAAAGTTTACAAAAAGAATAATGTGATTAATTCTCTAGCCAACAATTTGGAAATATTTTTTAAAAATAAATTCAATCAAGTGATAAATTCTGTTTGGCTGTCTTTCAACTTAGTAAAAAGGGTTTTTTTTTTTTCCTTTTTCACCAACTCAAAAGTTAAATAAAAACAGTGATATAAATACTTTTGGGAAATTAATAGTTAACATTTAATTTTTAATATGAGTTTATATTTTTACTTAATTTCACATGAAACAAATCTTTAAATTAGTAGTTTAACCTGACATATAGTAAGGAAGTCTTGTGAGTCAAGAAAATAAATCCAAAGACTAAAATCAAATTGCAAAATTCTCATAAAAGCACAGTAGTGCAACAGAATTCCTTAGTGGTCTTTAGTCTACTTTGTTATTAATTTTGATGTAATAATCTCATATCTTGAACATTTAAATTGAGGCCATGTTAACTTTTAAAAATACCTATGTCTGGATATATAATAGAAAAGCAAAAAAAAAAAAAAAAAAAAAAGCAGAAAATCAAGTAGTCAATGCTACAGTCATATAACTGAGTTTCAGGAAGTGATATGACAGTATCATTTGCAACAACTAAGCACAAAATACTCTTTAAACATTAAAAAATAAAAATACTGTTCAGAGATAGTTTTAATTCACTTAATGCTAGTTTTGAAAAGCATTTCTTCTTGTCTGCTCCTTTCTGTTTGGGTGGACTTTTAAAATAGTTATTAACTAGTATATACACACATTTAAAATATTAAAACTGTGTAAGAAGTGAAGTTGGACTTAGTTACAAATATTTTACAAGTTGTGTGACTAAATTTCATGAGACTGGAACTTCTCTATGAAGGATAGATAGATGATGATAGTGACGATGATAATTAGATAGATTGATGTTTGAATTAAAATCTTGAAATTCTTAATGTTTTGCAGGGTTTTTAAAATAATATTCACTACACACAAAAATTGTCAACTGAATTTGTTTTTTTCCATTCATATTAATGTAAAATTAGTACTGGTAAAATTTCAACTCAATGAATATTCTTATATTAAATTTTTCATACAATATATAGGCAAATCTAGATTTCCTTTTTCCAAAAGAAAACCCAGTAGGAAAACTGTGTGCTTCATTCTCTATTTAATTACTCATCTGTATTGAGAAAATAAGTGATGGTATGCATTTTGCATAAGGGGAAAATCTCATGATATTGTTTTCCAAGAAGTAATATTTAATTCTCCTTATTCTGTCTACTTCACACACCTCACCTTTCAGATTTCTCAACCATATCCAAGTACTTAAGAAACCTGAAGTATAAATGTAGTTAAAAGTATAAATATTTGTATGACACTCTTTGCTTTCTCCTTTTCACTCATAGAAATCAATTAACTCTATTTATGTCTCACTTCTACAAACCTTCATTTTCTGTTTGTATGTCCTGTGTCTTCAAGAAGCTTCTATTATATCACCTAAAATACTTAATACACTTCTGAGCCTTTACCTATAAACATATTGAATTGAATTGGTACTGTATTGTGCTACGGTATTCTTAACCTTAGATCAGATGTTATGAATTCATTCAATTATTGGACAAAAAACAACTTAGTGATTTTTCAAAACTACTGGTTATTTCTAAATTTGTTGAATCATGCCATTGCTGTAATATCCTAAAGATGTGACACAGTTATGTTAAAAATATTAGGAAAACAGTGGGGAATGCATGCAATAGAAGACACAGAAGGTCTATATGTTTCATAATGTAATAGTTTGCTTTAAAATATATTTGTATACTGTAGATGCTTTTTACACTCTAAAAACTAAATCAATCCATTCTTCTCAAGAATTAGACAGCTAGAACAGTTCCTTGTCAGTTTAGATCAGCTCTCTTTTTAAAATGTTGATCAAAATTAAGAATTATAAAGTCAATTTAATAATGAGATTACCAGTCTGATTCATTTAAAGATGCTTTAAAGCAGCACATTGTTTTTTCCTCCCTGTCTTTCCCTGTCCAGAATTAACATGCTTTTTGTTCTGACTTAGTCAGTGTGTACCTGGTAGAACACGTTTATCTTCTTTTCAGTGGGTATCATATAAAACTTCTATGAAAGGAACATACCATGCTTTTGTGATAAACATTTTGAAATGTGTTTGTCTTCTAATTTTGAGAAATCTAAAATAAGTTGAAACAGCTTAGTTTATAGGGCATTGTACATAATTTTTGAAGGAGGTTCACTATTAGCCTGAATATTCTAGCAGAATGTCACTTAGGCTGGTTAGCAAATCTATACTTTGTAGTTTAGTTTTGAACTATTGGCCAACTGAAAATTCTGTATTAAGGTGCTGGGTGCCCAGTCCATTATAATATATTCAAATTAGTACAATCTAAGATCAGCACTAATTTAGTCCACTGATTTCAGTGTACTTAGAGCTTAAAATCTCATTTGGGCACTGATTCCTTGTTGTAATTTGTTAAACTATGAAGTGGAGACACAGATTTTTAGCTTTTTGTGATAAGATAGCTCCCAAATAATAATTTTGCTGTAGATTAAATTTTAAAGATTAGGGGTCTTAATTCCAGCAAAATAAAATTTAGCTTTCTTTACTGTTACATAGAAAAAAATATAAAGGACATTTCATTTAACCTTTATTTTTATTTATCAGTGTTTCAGAATTTTCTTATTTAGATTTAGATTGTTTAATGCTTCAAAGTCAAGGTTACTGAAAAGTTTGACCAGAGTCTAGCATATTCTGTATGTCAGTAGTATATACTATATTCTAAGATGATTGATATAAATGAGTTAGTTAACGGTGACTTTTTTCCCCTAAAGTTTTATTGGAGTAAATAGCTTCAGTGTTTAAAATGTATTTCCTAAGCAAGCATAAATTTTAGCATAAATACATTTTTTCAAGTGAAAAAATATAAATTAAAGCTCTTAGCATTATTCTGAAAATATAACCTGAAAGTTTCATGCAAGGATAATCTTCCATAGTGTTCTTAGTATGAAAATTCTATGTGATTTGTATTGTACATGCTTTAGACTAAAAAGCTATCAACCTATTATAATGGCTAAATCCAAAACACTAAAAATTCGAATTATTGATGAGGAACAACAGTAATTCACATTTATTGCACATGGGAATGCAAAATAGAACAGCCACTTTGGAAGTCTGTCGGAAGTTTCTCACAAAGTTAAACAGTCTTACCATATTACATTCTTGTAAGAGTAAGCTGGTAAGAGTCCAGCAATTACATTCTTAGGTAGTTACCCAATTGATTTGAAAATTTACATTCTCACAAATCCCACAGACAAATGATTATAGTAGATTTACTCATAATTATAAAAAAACAGGAGATGGAAACAACCACGATGTCTTTCAATAGGCAAATGGGCAAGCAAATGGTGGTACATCAGTACAATGGAATATTATACACTATATGATTCTATTTATATGAAATTCTGAAAAAGGCAAACTATAGAAATGGTAAATAGATCAGTGGTTGCCAGGGATATAGAAGAGGGTTGGTTCAACAGGTAAAACATGAGATATTTGTTAGGATAGTCAAACTATCCTATATGGTACTATAATATTTGATACATAACACTGTAAGTTTGTCAAAACATAGAATGTTATAGCCAAATGCTATAAAATATGCATAAGAGCTATAATGGATTGCACAAAAACTCAACTTTTCAAAACAAATTTGGCAATAGAGTAGTTCTCGGGTTCTAATATTCTTCTATATTTTACTTTAAGTTCTGGAATACAAGTGCAGAACATGCAGATTTGTTACATAGGTATACATGTGCCATGGTGGTTTGCTGCACCTATCAACCCATCATCTCGGTTTTAAGCCCCACATGCATTAGCTATTTTTCCTAATGCTCTCTGTCTCCTCATCCCTCACCCTCCAACTGGCCCCAGTGTGTGTTGTTGCCATCCCTGTGTCCATGTGTTCTCATTGTTCAACTCTCACTTAGGAGTGACAACATGCAGTGTTTGGTTTTCCATTTCTGTTTTAGTTTGCTGAGGATGATGGTTTCCAGCTTCATCCATGTCTCTGCAAAGGACATGCTTTATGCCTGCATATACTCCGTGGTGTATATGTGCCACATTTTCTTTTTCCAGCCTATCATTGGTGGGCATTTGGGTTGGTTCCATGTCTTTGCTATTGTAAATAGTGCTGCAATAAACATATGAGTGCATGTGTCTTTATACTAGAATAATTTATATTGCTTTGGGTATATACCCAGTAATGGGTTTGCTGGGCCTAATGATATTTCTTTTTCTGGATCTTTGAGGAATCGCCACACTGTCTTCCACAATGGTTGAACTAATTTACAAACCCACCAACAGTGTAAAATCTTTCCTATTTCTCCACAGCCTTGCCTGCATCTATTGTATCTTGACTTTTGTATAATTACCATTAGACTTGTGTGAGATAGTGTCTCATTGTGGTTTTGATCTGCATTTCTCTAATGATCAGTGATGTTGAGCTTTTTTATGTGTTTCTTGGCCACATAAATGTCTTCTTTTGAGAATTGTTTGTTCATATCCTTTTTCCACTTTTCGATGTTTTTTTTTCTTGTAAATTTGATTAAGTTCCTTGTAGATTCTGGATATTTAGACCTTTGTCAGATGGGTATATTGGAAAAACGTTCTCCCATTCTGTAGGTTGCTTGGTCACTCTGATGACAGCTTCTTTCGCTGTGAAGAAACTCTTTAGTTTAATTAGATCCCATTTGCCAATTTTGGCTTTTGTTACAATCGCTTTTGGTGTTTTCATCATAAAGTCATTTCCCATGCCTATTTCTTGAATGGCATTGCCTAGGTTTTCATCTTGGATTTTTATGGTTTTGGGTTTTACATTAAAGTCTTTAATATATCTTGAGTTAATTTTTATATAAGGTGTAAGGAAGGGATCCAATTTCAGTTTTCTGCATATGGCTGTCCAGTTATCCCAGTACCATGTATTAAACAGGGAATCCTTTCCCCATTGCTTGTTTTTGTCAGGTTTGTCAAAGATCAGATGGATATAGATGTGTGGTGTTATTTTTGAGGTCTCTGTTCTGTTCCATTGATGTATATGTCTCTTTTGGTACTAGTACCATGCTGTTTTGGCTACTGTAGCCTTGTAGTATAGTTTGAAGTCAGGTAGCATGATGCCTCCAGCTTTGTTCTTTTTGCTTAGGATTGTCTTGGCTATACGAGCTCTTTTTTGGGTCCATATGAAATTTAAAGTAGTTTTTCTATTTCTGTGAAGAATGTCAATGGTAGTTTGATGGGAATAGCATTGTATCTATAAATTATTTTGGGTAGTATGGTCATTTTCACAACATTGATTCCTCCTATCCATGAGGATAGAATGTTTTCCAATTTGTTTGTGTCCTCTCTTATTTCCTTGAGTTGTGGTCCGTAGTTCTCCTTAAAGAGGTCCTTCACATCCCTTGTTAGTTGTATTCCTAGGTATTTTATTCACTTTGTAGCAATTGTGAATGGGAGTTTGTTACGGTTTGTCTCTCTGCTTGACTTTTATTGTTGTATACGAATGCTTGTGATTTTTGCACATTGATTTTGTATCTTGAGACTTCGCTGATGTTGCTTATCAGCTTAAGAAGTTTTTGGGTGGAGATGATGGGGTTTTCTAAATATAGAATATGTCATCTGCAAACAGAGACAATTTGACTTCCTTTCTACTTGAATACCCTTTAATTTTTTCTCTTGCCTGATTGCCCTTGCCACACCTTCCAATACTATGCTGAATAGGAGTGGTGAGACAGGGCATCCTTGTCCTGTACCAGTTTTCAAAGGTTCCAGCTTTTGCCTATTCAATATGATATTGACTGTGGATTTGATATAAAATAGCTCCTATTGTTTTGAGATATATTCCATCAATACCTAGTTTATTGAGAGTTTTTAACATGAAGGGATGTTGAATTTTATCAAAGGCCTTTTCTGCATGTATTGATATAATAATGTGATTTTTGTCATTGATTCTGTTTATGTAATAGATAACATTAATTGATTTGTGTATGTTGAACCAGCCTTGTATCCCAGGGATGAAGCCGACTTGATCATGGTGGATAAGCTTTTTGATGTGCTGCTGGATTCAGTTTGCCAGTATTTTATTGAGGATTTTCACATTGATGATTATCAGGGATATTGGCCTGAAGTTTTTTTATTTAATTTAATTTAATTAATTAATTAATTTATTTATTTATTTTTTTGTTCCTGCCAGGTTTTACTATCAGGATGATGCCGGCCTCATAAAACGAGTTAGGGAGTAGTCTCTCATTTTCAATTGTTTGGAATAGTTTCAGAAAGAATGGCATCAGCTCTTCTTTGTACCTCTGGTAGAATTTGGCTGTGAATCTGTCTGGTCCTGGTTTTTTTTTTTAGTCAGTAGGTTATTAATTACTGCCTTATTTTCAGAACTTGTTATTGGTCTATTCAGGGAATAGATTTCTTTCTGGCTTAGTCTTGGGAGGATGTATGTGTTCAGAAATTTATCCATTTCTTCTAGATTTTAGAGTTTATTTGTGTAGAGGTATTTGTAATATTCTCTGATGGTAGTTTGTATTTCTATGGGGTCAGTGGTGATATCCCCTTTATCATGTTTTATTGTTTATTTGATTCTTCTCTCTTTTCTTCTTTATTAGTCTAGCTAGTGGACTATTTTGTTAATTTTTTCAAAAAACAGCTCCTGGATTTACTGGGTTTTTTTGGAGGGGTTTTTGTGTCTCTATCTCCTTCAGTCGTATTCCAATCTTAGTTATTTCTTATCTTCTGCTAGCTTTTTGTTTTCTTTGTTCTTGCTTCATAGATCTTTTAATTGTGATGTTAGGGTGTCAATTTGAGATGTTTCCAGCTTTCTGATGGGGCATTTAGTGCTATAAATTTCCCTCTTAAGACTGCTTTAGCTGTGTCCTAGATATTCTGGTATGTTGTTTCTTTGTTCTCATTGGTTTCAAAGAATTTCTTGAAGCCTGCCTTAATTTCATTATTTACCGAGGAGTCATGCAGGAGCAGGTTGTTCAATTTTCATGTTATTGTGTGGTTTTGAGTGAGTTCCTTAATCCTGAGTTCTAATTTTGTTGCACTGTGGTCTGAGGGACTGTTTTTTATGATTTCAGTTATTTTGCATTTTCTGAGAAATGTTTTGCTTCCAATTATGTGATCAGTTTTAGAATAAGTGCCATATAGCACTGTGAAGAATGTATATTCTGTTGATTTGGGGCGGAGAATTCTGTAGACCATCATTAGGTCCACTTGATCCAGAACTGAGTTCACGTCCTAAATATCCTTGTTAATTTTGTCTCTTGATCTGTCTAATATTGACAGTGGGGTGATAAAGTCTCCCACTATTATTCTGTGAGAGTCTAAGTCTCTTTGTAGGTCTCTAAGAACTTGTTTTGTGAATCTGGGTGCTCCTGTATTTGGTGCATATATATTTAGATTAGTTCTTCTTGTTGAATTGATGTCTTTATCATTATGTAATGCCTTTCTTTGCCTTCTTTGATCTTTGTTGGTTTAAAGTCTGTTTTGTCAGAGACTAGGATTGGAATCCTTGCTGCTTTTTTTTGTTTCTGTTTGCTTGGTAAATTTTCCTCCATCCCTTTATTTTGAGCCTATGTGTGTCTTTGCACTTGAGATGGGTCTCCTGAACACAACACATCAATGAGTCTTGACTCTTTATCCAATTTGCCAGTCTGCATCTGTTAGTTGGGGCATTTGGCCTATTTACATTTAAGGTTAATATTGTTGTGTGTAAATTTGATCCTGTCATCATGATGCTATCTGGTTATTTTGCACACTAGTTAATGCAGTTTCTTCATAGTATCATTGGCCTTAAATATATATATAGGTATATTCAATATATATATATATATATTTAGTGCTTCCTTCAGGATTTCTTGTAAGGCCAGCCTGGTTGTGATGAAATCCCTCAGCATATGCTTGTGTGTAAACAACTTTATTCCTCCTTCACTTATGATGCTTAGTTTGGGTCCATATGAAATTTTGGGTTGAACATTCTCTTTAAGAATGTTGAATATTGGCCCTCACTCTCTTCTGGCTTGTAGCATTTCTGCTGAGAGGCCCACTAGTAGTCTGATGGGCTTCCCTTTGTAGGTAACCTGGCCTTTCTCACTGGCTGCCCTTAACATTTTTTTCTTCATTTTTACCTTCGAAAATCTGATGATTATGTGTCTTGGGGTTAATCTTCTCTTGGAGTATCCTAGCGATGTTCTCTGTATTTCCTGAATTTGCATCTTGGCCTGTCTTGCTAGATTGGGAAAGTTCTCCTGGATAATGTGCTGAAGTGTGTTTTCCAGATTGGTTCCATTCTCCCCATCTCCTTCAGGTACTTCAATCAATAATAGCTTCAATCATTTTACATTGACCTATATGTCTCAGAAGTTTTGCTCCTGTTCACTCTTTTTTCTCTAATTTTGTCTGCATGTCTTATTTCAGCAAAGTAGTATTCAAACTCTGCTGTCCTTTCTTCTGCTTGGTTGATTCAGCTATTGATTCTTGTGTATGCTTTATGAAATTTGTGTGCTGTGTTTTTCAGCTCCATCAGGTCATTTATGTTCCTCTTTAAACTGGTTATTCTAGGTAGCAGTTCCTCTAACCTTGTATCAACGTTCTTAGTTTCTTTGCATTGGGTTAGAACATGCTCCTTTAGCTCAGTGGAGATTGTTATTATGCACTTTCTGAAGCCTACTTTTGTCAATTCATCCATCTCATCCTCCATCTAGGTCTGCACCCTTGCTGGAGAGGCATTGCAATCATTTAAATGAGAAGAGGCACTCTGGCCTTTTGGTTTTCAGATTTTTTTTTGTTTCTTTCTCATCTTCATGAGTTTGTCTAGTTTCGATCTTTGAGGCTGCTGACCCTTGGATGGGGTTTGTGTGCGGACTTTGTTATTGTTGTTGTTGATGCTGTTGTTGTTGCTTTCTCTTTGTTTTTTTTTTTTGTTGTTGTTGTTGTCGTTGTTTTTGTTTTGTTTTCATCAATGGTCAGGTCCTCCTTTTGTAGTTCTGCTGCACTTTGCTGGGGGTTCACTTCAGGCCCTATTCATCTGGTTTGCTCCCAAGCTTGGAGATGTCACTTGAGGAGGCTGGAGAACAGCAAAGATGGGTACCTATTCCTTCCTCTGAGATCTCTGAACTTGGGAGGTGCCAACCTGATGTCAGTAGGAACTCTCCTGCATAGGGTGTCTGACAACCCCTGTTGGAGGGTCTCACCCAGTTGGGTGGCACAGGGAGCAGGACCCATTTAATGGAGCACTTTTACCCTCCCTTATTGGAGGGTATGTGCTTTTCTGGGGTGAATCCCACCCATCTGGGCTGCCCTGATTCCTCAGAACTAGCAGATGGAAGGACTATGTCTGCTGGTCCATGAAGACTGTGGCCACCCCTCCCTCTAGGGGCTCAGGCCAGGGAGATCACAGTTCTGTACCTTAGCCCCTGTCTAGATTGGTTGGAGGTCCTGCAAGGATGCCCTGCCCAGTGAGGAGGGATGGGTCAGGGTCAGGCCTGAAGAGGCACTCTGGCTGCAGTCTGCCATAGCTGGTGTGTTGGGCTGTGGGATACCTCTTGCGACCAAGCTGTCCAGCCTCCCTGGCTCCAGCCAGAGTGGGGTTGGGGGGAAAGAGCAGCCTGGAGCTATAGAGAGGGTTGCTTCCCTTTCCCCACCCTGGGAGCTTAGTGTGTTAGGCAGCTATCAATCCCAGTGTTGGCTTCCACACCCCACTCCCAAGGAGCTCAAATGGCTTAGACAGCAGGCAGCTGCAGCTGTGGTGCTGATCGTCCCTTCACCCGGGAGCTTGGCAGGTTTAAGCAGATTGTAGTTGAGAGGCTTTTGAGAATCTGCGCAGCTCTGCAGTTGGGACCCTAGGCCCCAGTGGCATGGGTTCATGAGTGGGATCTTCTGATCCATGTGTTGCACAGTTCCATGGAAAAAGCATTGTTTCCCAGGATGGGCAACACACTCACTCACCACCTCCCTTGGTTGGGGTGTGGGGGGTCCCCTGCCCCATGTGGCTCTCCGGTGGACCACCCCACCACACTGCTCTTCGTTCCTCTCTGTGGGTCACACCAGCTGCCTAGTCATTTCCTGAATCAAAGAACCTGGATAACTTGGTTGCTGGGGCAGGATTCTCATGCTGTTATGGTTATTATCAATGAGAGCCTCTGATTGCTGCTGCGTCTAACTGGCTATCTTTCAGGTTCTACATTTGTCTGCTTCAATCAATAGCATTTATCCACATTTTAGATTTAATTATTGTTATAGGACAATTCTTCACTTGAATGTCTTATTGTTAAACATGTTAAAGATAGCAAATTGGACTGGAGGTACTTCACGATGGCTTATAGAGACATCACATACTCACCTTCACCACAAATAAGAAACTAAATAGCCAGTAGGTAATCACACTTTGAATAGATTATCCAAAAGAGAACACTGTGGTTCAACAGAAAAGTGATAGGAAATACCTAAAGCACAGAAGGAGAGGGAAAAAAGGCAGCCTCCTCAGCTGGGATCTGCTGGGAGCCTGGTGAGACTCCTCGATGTGGTTTAAGGGTAAGTGAGGGATCCCCAGCAGTCCACCTTTCTACCGTGGACTCCCGCAGTCTTAAACATGGAAGAGCCTCTTGGCCCTTGCAGACCCTGCAACTAACAGCAAGCTACCTGAAGACCACACAATGGCACTACCCAAAGAGGGAGCTTGCGCTGGATCCGACTTCCTTGCTGCTCCAAGTTCTAGGCAACTATTGCAAGGTGCCATTTTGAGATCCCAGATCCCAAGACTAGATATGGCCATTGGTCTCAACAGTACCTTCATCTCCACATCCCTGGAGCTTCACTGACATCCCCTACCCACAAACACCACACTGACTGACAGCTATCAGCAGGGCCAAAACATGGGCAACAGGCAGTGACTCCACTGCCTCCAGGAGAGAAGCCACCATGCAGCAGCAGAGTTCCCTACCTGTAGCTTCAGTTGCTGCATGTTGCTGTTGAAAATGAATTTTGAGTGAAGTGTTGACTGACATTGTGGGAGGCAAAGTGCGAGTAAAGAGCCTGCTCCCCATACACCTGCATGTGGCAGCTGCCACTGAAAGTAACCCCACCCTCCCCAGTGACAAGGCTTCAGTGCAGCTGCTGCCTCTCTTTAGCATTCTACTTGTGGCCTAAGGATTACTCTGCCCCTACCTACCACAACCAATGTTAGTATGCACCACTCTGAGGCCCAAGAACATGCCCACTTATTCCAGCTTCACCCCCTCATGCCAGAGTATGAAGTGCAGGGGTCTAAGGATCACCCAGCCTGTCTCCTTGAGCACTCCTCCCAGGGAACTGAGGTTGAGCACACCCACCCTGCTGATACTGCCACGGCTGACACTTACATGCACACACTACCTGAGGACCTGGAGACTGGCCTTCCCAGCCCACTGGGGATGCCAACAACACTACCATATACTGCTCAAAACCCAGAGAAATATCCCACCACTGCTACTGCAATTGCCCATGCCACATCTGCTGTATAGTGGCCTGAGAACTTTCTCACCCATTTGACCATCACTGCCACAACTGAAATCCAAGCAAACAACATAGAGGCCCAAGAATCAGCTCTCATAGATCCACTAACACAGGTGCCATAATACTCTGCCCTAGGGTCCAAGGATAGACAGACTTAGCCTACCAATGCCACCACTGGGGTCCAGTCTCAGGCAGAACTTCACCACAACCTCCAGTAATAACTGCACCCTAAGACATCAAGGATATCACAGACACCAATAATGTTATTTACAGAAAAAGAAATCATACAGCAATTATGCTACTGCATGCACCCAGAATCAAAACCAAAGTGGCCTACCTAACCAACACCATAGATTCATCTTCAGGAAAATGTCCTCCCCTATGAAAATAAATTCAAAAAAATTAGAAGCATTCGTTTTACTATATTTGTAGCTATGAACATAACACCATAGGGAACTTGAAAAAGCAAGGAAATATGACACCTACAAAGGAGCACAATAATTCTTCAGAAATAGGTCCAAATCAGAAATAAATGTACAAAATATTGGAAAATAATTTGAAATACTGACTTTTAAAAACTCAGGGAGGTACAAAAGAATACTGAAAAACAAATATACAGAAATCAGAAAATTCAGGATATGAATGAGAAATTTGCCACAGAGATAGACATCATTAAAAAAAATTCTGGTACTAAATAATTCATTGAATGAAGTTCAAAATATATTGGAAAGTTTTAATAATTGACTAAATAAAGTAGAATAAAGAATTTCAGAACTTGAAGGCAGATCTTTTGAAATAACCCAGACAAAAATAAAGAGAATTAAAGAAGATGAACAAATCCTACATTACATATGGAATGCCATAAAGGGACCAAATATTCAAATTTGTAGAGTTCCAGGAGGTAAAGAAAAAGTGAGTGGGTTAGAAAACATAGATGATGAAATAATAGATGAAACCTTTCCAAGTCTAGCAAAAGATTTAGATATCCAAATATAGGAAGCTCAGGAAGCCTTAAGCACTCACAATGCATAAAGGTCTTTTCCATGGCACAATTTAGTGAAACTTTCCAAAGTCAAAGAAAGAGAGAGAATTCTAAAAACATTAAGGAAAAAGCATATAGACAACTATAAATGAACCCCCATTTCACTAATAACAAATTTTACAGCAGAAACCATACAGGCTGTGAGAGAATGGGATGATATAATCAAAGTGTTGGGGGAGAGGGAAACTTGCCAATAAAGGATACTATTCTCAGTGATGTTATTCTTCATAAATGTAGGTAAAGTATTTTCCAGACAAATAAAAGTTGATAGAATTTATCACCACTAGACGAGACCAAGAAACACTTAAGGAAGTATAACATCAACACACAAAAGAATGATATCAATCATCATGAATACATACAAACATATAAAAACCACTAGGAGAGCAAAACACAAACAAAAAAGAAAAAAGACTCAACTCTTACCACTACAGGAAAACACCAAGCCACATTGATGATATGAGAGAAAGCAACAATTTATATGCAAAACAACCAAAAATCAATTCATAGGATGACAGGAATAAACTCTGATATGTCAGTAATAACCTTAATTGTAAATGGATTTATCTATCCACTTAAAAGATATAGACAGGCTGAATTTAAAAAGTGACCCAGTTATATGCTGCCTACACAAAACTTTTCTGACTTGTAAAGATACATATAGGCTGAAAATAAAGGGATGGAAAAAGATATTTCATGCAAATAGAAACCAAAAGCAAGCAGAGGTAGCTATACTTACATCAGATAAAACAGATGTTAAATAAAAAAAAAAAAGTGAAAAGAGACACAGAAGATCATTACATTATGATGAAGGGATCAACTCAGCAAGAGAATGTAATAATTCTAAATATATGTGAACCAAGCACTGGAGCACCTAGATATATGAAGTAAATTGTACTACACTTAAATGGAGAGATAGACTCCAATACAAAAATAAATGGGGACTTCAACACATCACTCTCAGCATTAAACAGATCATCTATAAGAAAATTAGCAAAGAAACATTAGACTGAAACTGCCTTTTAGATCAAGCAGACCTAACAAATATTTATAAAAATTTCATCCAAGAGAGCTACAGAACACACATTCTTCTTATCGAAACATAAAACTTTCTCCAGGATACAACACATGATAGGACAAAAAACAATTCTCAATAAATTTTTAAAAATCAAAGCCGTATCAAGTCTTCTATGACTACTGTGGAACAAAGCTAGACATTCATAACAAAAAGAAATTTGGAAACTGTACAAATACATAGAAATTAAACAACATGCTCTTGAATTTGAACTATTGGATCGATAAAGAAATTAAGGAGGAAAATCAAAATTTTCTTGAACCAAATGAAAATGAGAATACCTCATACTGAAATATATAGCATATAGGAAAATGCAGTTCTAAGAGGTAAGTTTATAGCCATAAGCACTTTCATCAAAAAGGCAGAAGTATTTCAAATAAATAATCCAATCATGCATCTCAGGGAAAAGCATGAAAAAACTCAAAACTCAAATTAGGAAAAGAGAATAAAGATAAGGTACAATTCAATGAAATAGGGACTAAAAAAAATACAAAAGATCAACAAAATAAAGGGTTGGTTTTTTGAAAAGATGAACAAAATTGATCAGCTATTTGCTGGATTAAAAAGCAAAGAAGAACCAAATAAACAAAATTAGAGATAAAAATGAGATATCACAGTGAATACCACAGGAATACAAGATTATCAGAGACTATCAAGAAGAACTGTACACTAACAAACTGGAAAACCCAGATGAAATGCAAAAATCTCTGGGCACATACAACTTAGCAAGATCAAATTAGAAAAAATGGAAAACCTGAGCAGACCAATAACAAGTAATGAGATCAAAGCAGTAATCAGGAGTCTCCCAATAAAGAAAAGACCACAACTGGATGACTTCAATAAAGAATTCTACCAAACTTTCAAGAAAGAAACCAATTTCTCTCAAAATATGCCAAGAAATTGAAGAAGAATGAATTTTCTTTAACTCATTTTATAATGCCAGCATTACTATGATACAAACCAGAAAAGAACACAATAAAAAAGAAAACTACATGCCAATTTCTCTGATGAACATAGAAACAAAAATCCTCAACAAAATACTAGCAAAGGATATTCAACAACACATCCAGAAAATAATACACCATGATCAAGTGGGATTTAATTCAATGATGCAAGGATAGTTTAACACATGAAAATGAATAAACATGATGGTAATACATCACATCAACAGAATGAAGAACAAAAGTCATATGATCATCTCAATAAGTGCAGAAAATGAATTTGATAAATTTCAACATCCCTTTATGACAAAAACACTCAACAAACTAGGCATAGAAAAAAGGTATCTCAACATAATAAAGGACATATATGACAAATCCACAGGTAACATCATACTGAATTGGGAAAAGCTGAAATTCTTTAAGAACTGGAACAGTACAAAGATGCCACATTTGCTAAGCAAATTTTTAGAAAGTTATAAAGTATTTATACTGTAATTCAACATAGTACTGGAAGTCTTAGCAAGAACAATCAGGCAAGATAAATAAATAAACAGCATCCGAATTGGGAAACAAGAAGTCCAACTATCCCTGTTTACAGATTATATGATCTTATATATAGAAAGTCTATGGACTCAATCAAAAACTTCTTTGATCTGAAAAATAAATTCAGTAAAGTTTCAGGACACAAAATCAGTAGACCAAAAAAATCAGTATATAAAAATCCATAGATACAAAAATTAGTGATAAAAAATCAGTAGCTACAAAAATCAAGATACAAAAGTCAGCAGAATTTCTATTCACTAATAATAAAGTTGCCAAGAAAGAAATAAAGAGGGCAATCCAATTTACCATAACTAAAAAAGTAAAATACCTAAGAATAAATGTAAGCAAGGAGGTGAAAAATCTCTACAAGGAAAACTACAAAATTATAATAAAATAAATTTAAGAGGACACAAAAAATGAAAAGACACCCCATGCACACACATTGAAATCATTTAGATCGTTAAAATTGTTATACTGCCCAAAGCAATCAACAGATTCAATGCAATCCCTACCAAGATACCAGAGTCATTTTTCACATAATTAGAAAAAATGAATCCTAAAATTTACACGGAACAAATGTGGAGCACAAATAGCAAAAGCAATCCTGGGAGAAAAGAACCAAGCTGGAGGTACCACACTACCTAACTTCAAAATATATTACAAGGCTGTAGTGACCAAAAAGCAAGGTATTGATATAGAAACAGGCACATAGGACAATGGGACATAATAGAGGACCCAGAGATCAAAATGCATATTTAAAGCCAACTGATTTTCAATATAGGTGCTATGTACATACATTTGGGAAATGATAGCCTCTTTAATAAATCGTGCTTGGAAAATCAAATATTCACATGCAAAAGAATGAAAGTGAGCCCTTATGTCTCACCATATACAAAGGCGTAAATGTAAGACTGAAATCTATAAAACTACTGGAAGGAAACCTAGAGAAAAATCTTCATGACCTTAGTCTAGGCAAAGATTTTATGCTTAAGACCTCAAAAGCACAGACAACAAAACAAAAATAGGCAAGTGAAATTATATCAAACTAAAAAGCTTCTGTATAACAAAGGAAGCAATCAAGAGAATGAAGAGACAACCTGTTGAATGGAAGAAAATATTTGCAAACTATTCATTTGATAAGGGACTAATATCCAGAATACACAAGGGACTCTAATAACTCAATAGCTAAAAAACAATCCTATTAAAAATTGGGCAAAGGATCTAGGAATTTCTCAAAAAAAGACATACATATGACTGACAGGTATATGAAAAAATGCTCAACATTCCTAACTAACAAAGAAATGCAAAACAAAACCATGATGAGATATCATCACACCCCAGTTGAAATGGCTTTTATCCAAAAGACAAAAAATAACAAATGCTAGTGAGGATGCAGAGAAATGGGAACTCTTATATAGTTTTGGTGAGAATGTAATGCCGTAGAGCCACTGTGGAAAACAGTAAGGAAATTTGTCCAAAAACTAAAAGCAGCACTCCCACATAATCAGCAATCCTACTACTGAATATTTATCCAAGAGAAAAGAAATCACTATATCAAATATAGGAATGCCTACGCTACCATGTTTATTACAGCAGTATTCATAATAGCAAACATATGGAACTAACCAAAGTGTCAGTCAATGGAGAAGTGGATAAAAAATGTGGTATATATACACAATGGTATATTATTCAGTCATAAAAAAGAATGAAATCATTTCATTTGCAGCAACATGGACAGAAATGGGGATCATTATGTTAAATGAGATAAGCCAGGCACAAAAATTCAAAATCACATTCTCATTCATATGTGACAGCTAAAAAGGTTTATCTCACAGAATAGAATGACAGATGCCAGAGGCTGGGAATAGCATGGATGGGAGGGGTGATTAAAAAGGTTTATTAAGGGGTACAAACATACAGTTATATACAAGAAATAATTTCCAGTGTTTGATAGGAAAGTGGGATGACTACAGTTAGCAACAATGTATTGTATATTTCAAAGAGGCTAGAAGAGTGGACTTGAAATGTTCCTAACACAGAGAAGCGATAAATACTCCAGATGCTGGATATCCCAAATTCCCTCACTTGATCATTACACATTCTACGCATGCAACAAATACATGTACCCCATAAATATGCAAAATATTACGTCCCAATAAGAAAAGATACAAATTTGTTTAAATGTGCTTTTTAAGCAAGTTTACTGTGCCACAGAGTGTATAAGTAATCATTTTCACTTACTTTATTTTTTTGCTAACAATTTAAGGGCATGAGGTTGCAAAAGCTGTCACACCTTAAAATCTTTTGACAGCTTGCATAGATTCTTCTTTGGTAAGCTGGATAACGATAAATGAATATTAATACTCATTATCTTGGATAATTATGAAATTGTCTAGCTTGGACTAGTGAATTACTGGAGCTATTCTATGAGCCACTTGTGTTATAACATTGCTCTTAAATCCATTCTAGGGGTAATAAAAGGTAAGTTAATTGTTCCAATCCCTGCCCACCCTCCAGAAGCTTCTAGTAAAAAGCTAAGCAGATTTTCAGAATGTGATAAAATGTTTATACTGTAACTGGTTAAGTTCAACAGAGGTTATATCACAGTAAGCTACAATATTGAAAACAGAAATTCACTCTTAAAAATTTACTAGTAAAAATACATTTAGTTAGCACACCTATTAATAGCAGATGATTTTACAATTTTTAAAACCATATACTTTAAAACTAGAGGCACGTGTCATTAGAGAGTGTGGTTATATCTAGAGACTGAATGTAATATTAACAAAACAACAATGGGAGAGGGGACAAGATAGTCAACTAGATGCAACCAAGAAGCACTACTCCCATGGAGACAGACCTAATTACCAAGTAAACCACCATAACATAGGAAGAACTTTGGAGAGAAAAATCTGAGGGTGGATAAAGGATACACTGACTTCTAGCCTGAAGAGGGAGGAAGCTGGAAACCCTGCACAGGGTACATGAGTGCTAGAGCTACCTTCAGGCCCTGGAGAGCTCCTGAAAAGAGGGTGAGAGAGAATGAAAGGACAGCTCACTCTTGCCACTGACCTATGGGAACCTAGATACAGCGGACCACGCATCCCTGACAGACATGTGAGCTGGCATGGGGAATCTCCCCAAGGAACAAGTAGAGATATGCCTTTAAACCGCTTAAAGGCCAGGAGTTTCTGTGCACTGGGCAGCTCTGGTGGAGAGCAGTAATAGATGGCCATCTCCCAGTACTCCCCAGTTTTCTCTGGGAGGCACAGGCCTTAGCTGACCTCTGATCCAGAAGGGAGTGGAGCCCGCTTCCCCATGGGACTGACGCATGTCAATTCTGCACAGCACAGCCTCTGCAGCCCAGCCTCAGTGCATTGCTTCACCTGAGTATTTTCCGGGTGACCTGGGAAAACACTGAATCCCTCAGTGGAGCCAGAACCCAACTCCAAGCCCTGGGACATCTTAGTGCCTCAGGGCTGTGGCATGCAGCTCTGGATTAGGTAGCCAGGATCTCCGGCCAGCACTCAAGCAGGGAAGGAGCCCCCAACCTCAGAGCACTGAGGAGGACAGGATGGGTGGGTCCCTGAATCAGGGCAGGAGTAGGTGTGCTTTCCTTTGCTGGGCTGGTCCAGAAAGGGTGTGGCATATCTCCCTGTCTCTGTGCCTGCCTGAGGTGGCCCTTTGGCCCACAACACCTAACAAAAGAAAACCAGGCGTGGCAGTGGTGATTGAAGGGAGCTCCGAGAAAGCCAAAGAGCAAACCTGGTGAGGGTGCCGTCTCTCCACTCCCAAAGCAGAGCATGCTTGCAAATGACAAAAAGTACAAAGGAGTCACGTGGCTATTAGCCTAACTGCTGGTCATTACTCCCTAGCACCATCTAGTGGATTAAAATCAAAACTACAACGCCAAATATTCTGCCAGTATATACATCTGTGAAACCAAGCACAATAATTCACCTATGCAAAAGGATTCTGTACAGAGCCCTGGCCCTCTGAGTGTCCAGAATGAAAGCCAACTGGCTATCCTCAGCTTCCACCACAGTTAAAGGAATACCACACATCTCAGATGAGAAATAAGCACAAAACTCTGGCAATTAAAAAAGCCAGAGTGTCCCTTACCCACTAGCTCCCCAGCAATGGTTCTTAACCAGTCTGAAGTGACTGAAATGACAGACATAGAATTCAGCATCTTGATGGCAAAGACGTGTACTGAGATTCAGGAGAAAGTTGAAACCCTATCCAAGGAATCCAAGAAATCTAGTAAAATGATCCAAGAGCTGAAGGATAAAATAGACATTTTAAGAAAGAACTAAACTAAACTTCGAGAGCTAAAAAAAAAAACTACAAGAATTTCATATTACAATCTGAAGCATTAACAGCAGAATAGGCCAAGCTGAGAAAAGAATTCCAGAGCTCAAAGATAAGTTCCTTGAATCAATTCGGTCAGACAAAAAATAAAGAAAAAAGGAATTAAGAAAAATGAACAAAACCTCTTAGAAACATGGGATTATGTAGAAAAAACAAATCTACAGCTCATCAGCATTCCTAAGAGGAGGGAGCATAAAAGTTTTAAAAAACATATATTGGAGGACATCATCTATGAAAATTTCCTTAATCTCTCTAAGGATGTTGACATGCAAATCCCAGAAATACATAAAACCATGGCTAGATACTATAAAAGATGACCATTCCTAAAACACACAGTCATCAGAGTCACCAATGTCAATGAAAAATTAAGAAAAAAAACTTTAAAGGCAACCAGAAAGAGTCAAGTCACATATAGAAGGAACACCATCAAGCTAAAAGTAGACATCTCAGTAGAAACCTTATAAACCACAAGACATTGAGGACCTATTTTTAGCATCCTTAAAGGAAAGAAATTATAATCAAGTATTTCATGTTTCACCAAACTAAACATCATAAACAAAAAAAGAAATAAAACCTTATGAGACAAGCAAATGATGATGGGATTCATGTCAACTACACAAGTCTTATAAGAGGTTGTTAAGTTAGTGCTAAACAGGGAATCAAAAGAACAACACCTGTTAACACAAAACACACGTAAGCACACAGCACACAGGTTCTATAAAGCAACTATGCAATCGAGCCTACATAACAATCAGCAAACAACATGATGACAAAATCAAAATCTCACATGTCAATATCAACCCTGAATGTAAATGGGCTAAATGCCCCCACTTAAAAGATACAGAGTTGCACGCTGGATAAAAAAAAGAAGATTCAACCATCTATTGTCTTCAAGAGATCCATCTCACATGTAACAGCACATCCAGGCTCAAAATAATGTATTGGATAAAGATATACCATGAAAATAGAAAAAGAAATGAGCAAGAGATGCTATTTTTATATCAGATAACACAGATTTAAACCAACAAAAATTAAGAAAGACAATGACGGGCATTACATGTTGATAAAGGGTACATCCAACAACAAAACTTAGCTATACTAAATATATGCAGATCAAACATTGGAGTACTCAGATTTATAAAACAAGTTCTTCTTGGCCTAAAAAAAGACTTAGACAACCACACAATAATAGTAGGCGGTTTCAACACCCCACTGACAGTGTTAGACAGATCACTGAGGCAGAAAACTAACAAAGAAACTTGACACTTGAACAGTTGGACCTAAGAGACATTACAGGTCACTCCATCCAGCAACCACAGAATGTACATTCTTCTCACCTGCACACAGAACATATTCTAAGGTTGAACACATGCTGAGACATAAAGCAAGTCTTAATAAATTTTTTAAGAAATAGTGAAATCATACAAAGCACACTGTCAGTCCATAGTGCAATAAAAACAAATAATTACCAAGATCTTTCAAAACTAGAGAAATATGTGGAAATTAGACAACTTGCTTCTTAATAACACCTGGGTTAACATCAAAATTAAGGCAAGAATTTAAAAAATCCTTGAAATTAATGAAAATAGAAACACAACTTACCAAAATCTCTGGAATGAAGCTAAACCAGTGTTAAGAGGAACGTTTATAGCCCTAAATCCCTTCAAGAAGTTAGATCTCAAATTAACAACCTAACTTTGCAACTAAAGGAACTAGGGCAAAAAAGAAACAAATTAACCCCAAAGCTAGCAGAAGAAAATAAATAACTAAAATTAGAAAAGAATTAAATAAAATTGAGCTGAAAATATCCATATAAAAGATTATGAAATGAAGGATTGTTTCTTTGCATAGACAAATAAAATTAATAAACTATTCTCGAGATTAACAAAGAAAAAAATCCAAATAATTTCAATCAGAAATGAAAATAGTGACATTATAACTGATCCCACAGAAATATAAGATGCTCCAAGATTCCTGGGAATGACTCCATGCACACAAATTAGAAAATCTAGAGGAAATAGATACATTCCTGTAAACACACAATCTCCCATGATTGAATCAGGAAGGCATGGAAACCTGAATATACCAATATCAATCTCTGAAGTTTTATCAGTAATAACAAACCAACCAACCAAAAAAATTCCTGCATCAGATGGATCGACAGCTCAATTTTACCAGAGGTAGAAAGAAGAACTGGTACCAATTATCATGAAACTATTGCAAAAATCAAGGAGTAGGGTCTCCCCCCTAACTCAGCCTACAAAACCAGCATTACCCTAATACGAAAATCTGACAGACACACAATGAAGAAAAAAAGATTAAGGCCACTAATTTTCATGAAGGTAGATGCAGAAGTTCACAAGAAAATGCTAGTAAATCAAATCCAGCAGCACATCCAAAAGGTAATTTTGCACAGTCAAGTAGGCTTATTCCTGAGATGCAAGGTTGGCTCAACATACATAAATCAATGAATGTGATATAACATATGAAGAGAATTAAAAGCAAAAAACATATAATTATCTCAACATACACAGAAAAACTTTTCCATAAAATCCAACATTCTTCATGATAAAAACCTTCAACAAACCAGGTATTGAAGGAATATCCCTCAAAATAATAAGAGCCATCTGTGACAAACCCACAGCCAACAAAATATTGAATGGGCAAAAGCTAGAACCATTCCCCTTGAGAACTGGAACAAGACAAGGATGCCCACAACCACCACTCCTATGTAACATAATACTGGAAGTGTTAGCAAAAGCCATCTGGTGG
>NW_012116833.1:1581437-1598459 GCF_000951035.1 Colobus angolensis palliatus | reverse complement strand
TAGGAAAAGAACAAGTCAAATTATCTCTCTGTTGTTGATATGATTTTATACTTAGAAAACCTTAAAGACTCTGTAAAAAAGGCAACCAGAATTAATAAACAATTTTAGTAAGGTTTCAGGATACAAAATCCATGTTCAAAATTTAGTAGCATTTCTATACACCAATAACATGCAGACTGAGAATCAAATCAAGAGCACAACCCCATTTACAAATCCCACAAAGAAAGTAAAATACCTAGGAATGCAGCTAACCAAGAAAGTGAAAGATGTCTGTAAAGAGAACTACAAAAAAACTGCTGCAAGAAATCAGAGATGACACAAATATATGGAAAAAATTCCATGCTCATCAATTGGAAAAATCAATATCATTAAAATGGCCACATTACCCAAAGCAATTAACAGTGTCAGTCCTTTTCCTGTGGAACTCTGAACATCATTCTGCAAAGAATGAGACAAAAAAATTCTTTCACCTGGAACCAAAACAAGCCTAAATAGCCAAGGGCAAATCTAAGCAAAAAGAACAAAGCTGGAGACATTACACTACGTGTCTTCAAACAATACTACAAGGCTACAGGAACCAAAACAACAAAGTACTGGTACAAAAACAGACACACAGACCAATGAAATAGAATAGAAAACTCAGAAATAAAGTCACACACTTATAATCACTTGATCTTTAACAAGACCAAGAAAAACAAAAAATGGGAAAAGTACTCCCTATTCAATAAATGGTGTTGAGGTAACTGACTAGTCATTTGCAAAATAATGAAATTAGAATCTTATCTTTCACCATATATAAAAATTAACTCAAGATGTATTAAAAATTTTAATATAAGACTGAAAACTTCAAAAATCTTACAGGAAAACTTCGGAAATACCCTTCTCCACATTAGCTTTGGTGAGGAATTTTTGGCTAAGTCCGCAAAAGCAATTACAGAAAAAAAAAAAAAAAAAAAAAAAACTTGAAAAAAAAAAGGCTGAGTCAAGATCATGCCATTGCACTCCAGTGCAGTGACTCCAGAGCAAGACTCTGTCTCAAAAAAAAAAAAAAAAAAAAAAAACTTGTCAAGTGAGACCTGATTAAACTAAATAGATTCTACACAGTGAAGTTAACTATCAACAGAATAAACAGACAACCCACAGAATGGAAAAAAATATTCACAAACTGTACATACTACAAAGGCCTTATATCTAGAATCTATGAAAAAATTAAACAAATCAACAAACAAAAAACAACTCCAATACAAAATGGGCAAGGACATGAAAGGCGGCATACAAGCAGCCAACAAAAACATGAAAAAATGCTCATCAATAATCATCAGTGAAATGCAAATCAAAACCACAATGAGATATGATCTCGCATAGCTCAGAACGGCTGTTATTAAAAAGTCAAAAATAAATACTGGCAAGGTTGCACAGAAAGGGAATGCTCATACACTGTTGGTGGAAATGTAAACTGGTTCCGCCACTGTATAAAGCCCTTTGGAGAGTTCTCAAAGAACTAAGAGTTGAACTACCATTTGACCCAGCAGTTACGTCATGGGTTATATACCAAAAGGAAAATAAATTTCTCTACCAAAAAGACATACGCTCTCATGTTTACCGCGGCAATATTTACAATAGTAAAGACATAGAATCAACCTAACTGTCTATCAACAGTGAACTAGATAAAGAAAATTCATACATATACACCATGAAATACTACGGAGCCATAAAAGGGAATAAAGTCATGTCCTTTGCAGTAACATGAATGAAGCTGGAGGCCATAATCTTAAGTTAATTAATGTAGAAACATAAAACCAAATACCATATGTTCTTACTTATAAGTGGGAGCTAAACTTTGAGCATGCATAGACATAAACGTGGGAACAATAGATACTTTGAGCAACTAAAGGGGAGAGAGGGGGTCAAAGACTGAAAAAGTGCAAATTGAGTATTGTGCTTACTAACTTGGTGCAATATACCATGTAGCAAACCTGTACATGTATGTCCTATATCTAAAATGAAAGCTGATATTTAAAAGAAATGGCAGCAACTACAAATAAATATAGCCAGACATATGATCTTGATGACTTTTAACAATTTTAGTACTTACTACTCAATATAACCATGGAAATTCCATGAAATGCACATTAATATAAAATGACAGTAGACTTAGGCTGAGTTTTTTTCAGTTTTACTTATGGAGTAAACTATACATATTACACATTATTTTGGAAATTGTTTATAAAGTTCCGGACTAGGTAAATATTTTTCTAGTTTTTATTTGAATGACCAATTATGAAATAACATTTCAAAATTCATGTGAGGTATTACAAAATTACCTAGGAATAGTGTTTTCTCTCTTTGGGTGAGAGAGGGTAATCATTCTTAAATATTCTTGTTGATTCTAAACATCTGCTAGGGTGTGTCTGCCCTCCCAAAAGTTTTTCACCCTGTATTGGTGGTGGCATTATTATAAAGGTAGATTAGGAAGGCCAGGATTAAGAAGAATGCTACCTTTTTATTTTATATATGCTGCACATTAATTTTATATGTTGTTCAGATTTTCACAATGATCACAAACTAATTTGATTTTTAAAACTCCAGAATTTTTGTATATTTAATTTTTAAGGGTATATAGTAGGTATATATATTATGGGGCACATGAGATGTTTTGATACAGGCGTGCAACATGAAATAAGCACATTGTGGAGAATGGGATATCCATCTCCTCTAGCATTTATCCTTTGTATTACAAACAGTCCAATTACACTCTTTTAGTTATTTTAAAATATACAATTAATGTATTACAGACTACACTCATCCTGTTGTGCTATCAAGTAGTATGTCTTTTTCATTATTTCTGACATTTTTTTGTAACCATTAAATATCCCTACCTCCCCCCATGCCCTCCACTACACTTCCCAGCCTCTGGTAACCATCGTTCTACTCTCTAGGTCCATGAGTTCAATTGTTTTGATTTTTAGATCCCACAAATAAGTGATAATATGTGATATTTGTCTTTCTGTGCCTGGCTTATATCACTTGACATAATGACCTCCAGTTCTATTCATGTTCTTGCAAATCACTGAATCTTACACTTTTTATAGCTAACTAGTACCGCATTGTGTGTATGTACTACATTTTCTTTATCCATTCATCTGTTAATGGACACTTAGGTTGCTTCCAAATTTTGGCTATTGTAAACTGCTGCAACAAACATGGGAGTGCAGATATCTTTTAGATATACCGATTTCCTTTTTTTTTTTGAGTATATTCTCAAAAGAGAATTAAGTATATTCTCAAAAGGGATTGCTGGATCATATGGTACCTATATTTTTAGTTTTCTAACAGTCCTCCAAACTGTTCTCCATGGTGTTTGCACTAATTTGCATTTCCACCAACAGAAAGGGGAACACAATGGTTCCCATTTCTCCATATCCTCGCCAGAATTTGTTATTACCTATCTTTGGATACAAGCCACTTTAGCTGAGGTAAGACAATGTCTCATTGTAGTTTTGATTTGCATTTCTCTGAGGATCAGTGATGTTGAGAACCTTTTCATATGTCTGTTTGCCATTTGTATGTGTTCCGAAAAATATCTATTCAAATCTTTTGCCCATTTTTAATTGGATTGTTAGATTTTTTTCTATAAAGTTGTTCGAGCTTCTTATATGTTCTGGTTATTAATCCCTTGCCAGATGGGCAATTTGCAAATATTTGCTCCTTCTATGGGTTGTCTTTTCATTTTGTTGTTTTCTTTGTTGTGCAGAAGGTTTTTAACTTGACATGATCCCAGTTGCTCATTTTTGCTTCGATCGTCTGTGCTCATGGGGTACTATGGGGTATTTTTGCCCAGTCCAATGTCCTGAAGGTTGTTTCCAGTGTTTTACTGTAGTAGTTTAACAGTCTGAGGTTATAGACTAAATGTTTAAGGCCATTTTGTTTTGATTTTTGTATATGGCAAATAATAGGAGTCTAGTTTTATTCTTCCACATATGAATATCCAGTTATTGAAGAGACTGTCTTTCTCCCCAGTGTATGTTTTTGGCACCTTTGTGGGAATGAGTTTACTGTAGGTGTGTGGATTGGATTTGTTTCTGGGTTCTCTATTTTATTCCATTGCTCTACATGTCTATTTCTTATGCCAGATCATGCTGTTTTGGTTACTATAGCTCTGTAGTATAATTTGAAGGCACATGATATAATTACTCCAGTTTCGTTATTTTTGCCTAAAATAGTTTTGGCTATTCTGGGTCTTTGTGAGTCTATATAAATGTTATGATAGTTATTTTCTCTGTGAAGAATGTCCCTAGTATTTGGATAGTGATTACACTGAATCTGTAGATTGCTTTGGTGAGTATGGAAATTTTAACATTATTAATTCTTTCAATCCATGAACATGGAATACTTCTCCATTTTGTGATGTCTTCTTCAATTTCTTTCATCAGTGTTTTATGGTTTTTATTATAGAGATCTTTAACTTCTTTGGTTAATTCCTACGTATTTAATTTTATTTGTGGCTATTGTAAATGGGATTCCTTTTTAATTTCTTCTTCAGATTGCTCACTGTTGACATATAGAAATGCCACTGATTTTTGTATGTCAATTTTGTATCCTGCAACTTCACTGAATTTATCAGTTCTAAATATTTTGTGTGTAGTCTTTAAATTTTCCCAAATATAAGATCATATCATTTGCAAAGAAGGATAATTTGACATCTCCCTTTCCTATATTCATGCCCTTTATTTTTTCTCTTTTCTCATTGCACTTCCTAGAACTTCCAGTAGTATATTGAATAACTGTGGTGAAAGTGGGCATCCTTATTGTTTTCAAGATCTCTGAGAAAGGGCTGTCTTTTCTTCCCATTCAATATGATACTAGCTGAGTGTCATATATACCTTTTATTACATTGAGGTATGTTTCTTTTATCCCTGGTTTTGTGATTTTTTTTTTGTCATGAAGCAATGTTGAATTTTATCAGTGCTTTTTTAGCATTAATTGGCATAATCATAAAGTCTTTACCTTTCATTCTGTTGGTGTGATGTATCACATAGATTGATTTGCATATGTTGAACCATGCTTGCATACCAGAAATAAATCTCATGTGGTCAGGATGAATGATATTTCTAATATTTGGTTGAATTCTCTTTGCTAGTATTTTTTGAGGATGTTTACATCGATATGCATCAGAGACAAATACTGACTTGGAATTTTCTTTTTTTTTTTTTTTTTTTGAGGTGTCTTTATCTGGTTTTGATATCATAATACTGACTTCATAAAATGAGTTTGGAAGTATTTTCTCTTCCTCTATTTATTGGAATAGTTTAACTAGGATTGTTATTAGGCCTTTATTAAATGTTTGCTAGAATTCAGTAGTGAAACCATTGGGTCCTGGAGTTTTTTTTTTTGTTGGGAGACTTTTTATTACGGCTTTGATCCCATTACTTGTTATTGGGCTGTTCAGGTTTGGATATCTTTGTGGTTCAATCTTTGTAGGTTGTATGTGTGTAGGAATTTGTCCATTTCTGCTAGATTTTTCAATTTGTTGGCTTATAGTTGTTCATTGTAGCCACTAGTGATCTTTTGAATTTCTGCAGTATGAGTTGTACTGTCTTCTTTTTCATTTCTGATTTATTTATTTGTATCTTATCTCCTTTTTTCTTTGTTAGTGTCGCTAAAGGTTGGTCAATGTTGCTTAACTTTTCAAAAAATAAAAACAACACTTTGTTTCATCGATGTATTGTTTTCTTCATTTCAATTTCATTTTTGGTTATATCTTTATTCTTTATTTTCTTCTACTAATTTGGGGTCTGGATTTTTCTTGCTTTTCTAACTCTTTAAGATGCATTAGGAGATTGTGTATTTGATAGTTTTTACCTTTTCTGAGGTAGGCAATTTTAGCCAAAACTTCCTTCTTGGTACCGCTTTTCTGTATCCCATAGGTTTTGGTATGTTTTGTTTCTATTATTTGTTCAAAAAATTTTAAAGTTTCTTCTTAATTTCTTTATTGACCTACTGTTTATTCAGAAGCATATTGTCCATTTTCTTTGTATTTGTATAATTTACAAAATTCCTCTTGCTATTGATATCTAGTTTTATTCCTTTGTGGTCAGAGATGATGTTTGATATTATTTCATTTTTTTGAATGTTTTAAGGTGTCTTTTGTGATTACACATATGGTCTATCCTTAAAAATGATCCATGTGCTGAGGAAAAGAATGTGTATTCTGCAGCTCTTTGATTAAATGTTCTGTAAATATCGATTAGATCCATTTGGTGTATAGGGCAGATCAAGTCTAATGTTTCTTTGTTGATTTTCGGTATGAAAGACCTGTCCAATGCTGAAAGTGGGGAGTTGAAGTCTCCAGCTATTATTGTATTGGGACCTATATCTCTCATTAGCTCTAACAATATTTCAGATCTATATGGGTGTTCTGGGTTTAATTATATATATACAACCTAATTTGATTATATATAATTTGATTATATATATAATTATTACATCCTCTTGCTAAATTGACCCCTTTATTATTACATAGTGACCTTCTTTGTTTCTTCATACAGCTTTTGTCTTGAAATCTACTTTGTCTGATATAAGTATAGCAACTCCTACTCTTTTGGTTTCCATTGGTATTAAACATTTTTTTCCATCTCTTTATTTTCAGTCTATGTGTGTCTTTATAGGTGAAGTGAATTTCTTGTAGACAATAGATTAATGAAATGCATCTTGATTTTTCATCCATTCAGTCATCTATGTCTTTTTGTTGGAGAGTTTAGTCCATTTACATTCAGTGTTATTATCAATAAGTAAGGACTTACTCCTGCCATTCTGTTACTTGTTTTCTGTTTGTTTTGTTGTCTTCTCTTCCTTTCTTCCTTTCATTCCTTTCTTCCTCTAGAGAAAGTGATTTTGTCTGGTAAGATGATTTAATTTCTTGCTTTTTATTTTTTATGTATCTGTTATATGCTTTTCTGTTTGAGGTTACCATGAGGCTTGCAAGTGCTATCTTGTAACCCATTATTTTTACCTTATAACAATGTAACACTATTTGCATAAACAAACAAACAAAAGAAAACTAAGATATATTCTACACCTTAAGTTTGTTCTCTTGCTTTTTAACTTTTTGTTTCTAATTGTATTTTATTGTACTGTCTATGTCTTAAAAAGGTTTTGAAGTTATTATTTTCGATCGGTTTATCATGTAGTCTTTCTATTTAGGATAAGGGTAGTTTGTACTCCAAAGTTATGGTGTTATAATATTCTGTGTTTTTCTGTGTACTTACTATTATCTGTGAGTGATTAAAGTGATTACTTATTGCTGATTTACATTATTTTCTTTCTGATTGAAGTACTCCCTTTAACACTTCTTTTTTTTTTTTTTCTCTTTTTAACTTTTATTTTAAGTTCCAGGGTACATGTGCAGGATGTGCAGATTTGTTACAGAGGTAAACCAGTGCCATGGTGGTTTGCTGCACACATCATTCCATCACCTAGGTATTAAGTCTAGCATCCACTAGCTATTCTTCCTGAATATGCATTATTTTTAAATGAAATTAAACTGGTAGTATTTATTTTAAGATAAAAAAGTGCCAAATATTAGCAAATTTAACAACATAATTTCTCTTTCTATTATTATTCAATTATCATTTCCTTGATAGACTGTGATATATACGATGATATTTTCTATCAGATTATACCACCAGAAGATCAGTAATCTTGGAAAAGATGCATATTTTTCTGATTATGATGACAGAAAAATTATTGAAATTATCAAAACAATTAGGAAATACAAAATATCAATAATGTTTTTTAACACCATTTTCATCTTTTTTTTCTTTTTATTTTATTATTATTATACTTTAAGTTCTAGGGTGCATGTGCATAACGTGCAGGTTTGTTACATATGTATACTTGTGCCATGTTGCTGTGCTGCACCCATCAACTCGTCAGCACCCATCAACTCGTCATTTACATCAGGTATAACTCCCAATGCAATCCCTCCCCCCTCCCCCCTCCCCATGATAGACCCCGGTGTGTGATGTTCCCCTTCCCGAGTCCAAGTGATCTCATTGTTCAGTTCCCACCTATGAGTGAGAACATGCGGTGTTTGGTTTTCTCTTCTTGTGATAGTTTGCTAAGAATGATGGTTTCCAGCTGCATCCATGTCCCTACAAAGGATGCAAACTCATCCTTTTTTATGGCTGCATAGTATTCCATGGTGTATATGTGCCACATTTTCTTAATCCAGCCTGTCACTGATGGACATTTGGGTTGATTCCAAGTCTTTGCTATTGTGAATAGTGCCGCAATAAACATACGTGTGCATGTGTCTTTATAGCAGCATGATTTATAATCCTTTGGGTATATACCCAGTAATGGGATGGCTGGGTCATATGGTACTTCTAGTTCTAGATCCTTACTTACTTACTTACTATTACCTGTGAGTGTTTAAAGTGATTACTTATTGTTTATTTACATTATTTTCTTTCTGATTGAAGTACTCCCTTTAACACTTCTTACAGAATGGGTCTGGTGTTAATGAAACCCTCAGATTTTGTTTGTCTGGGAATGTCTTTATTTCCTCATGTTTGCAGGGAATTTTTGCTGGATATACTATGCTAGGTCAAAAGTGATTTTTTTTTTTTCCAGCACTTTAAATGTGTCATGCCACTCTCTCCTGGTCTGTAAGGTTTCCACTGAAAAGTCTGCTGCCAGATGCCTCGGAGCTTCATTGTTGTTATTTGTTTCTTTTCTCTTGCTGCTCTTAGGATTGTTTCTTTATCATCTATGTTTGGGTGTTTGATTATCAAATGCCTTGAGGTAGTCTTCTTTGGGTTAAATCTAGTTGATGATTTATAATCTTTTTGTGCTTGGATATTGATATCATTTTCTAGGATCAGGAAGTTTTCTGATATTATCCCTTTGAATAACCTTTATATTCCTATGTCTTTATCTACCCTCTCTTTAAGGCCAATAACTCTTAGATTTGCCCTTTTGAGTCTGTTTTCTAGATCCTCTGTTTGTGCTTCCTTGTTTCTTTCTTTTTTTTTCCTTTTGTCCCTGTAACTGTGTATTATTAAATAACATGTCTTCAGGCTCACTATTTCTTCATTCTGCTTGATCCATTCTGTTGTTAGAGAACTTTGATGCATTCTTTGGTATATCAATTGCATTTTCAGCTCTGGAATTTCTGCTTGAGTCATTTAAATTATTTCAATATATTTGTTAAATTTATTTGATAGGATTCTGAATTTCTTCTCTGTATTAGCTTGAATTTCTTTGAGTTTCTTCAACACAGCTACTTTCCATTCTCTGTCTGAAAGGTAACATATCTCTGCTTCTCCAGGATTAATCCCTTGTGTCTTATTTTGTTCATTTGGTGAGTTCATGTTTTCCTGGATATTGTTCATGCTAGTACATATTCTTTGGTATCTGGACATTGAAGAATTAGGTATTTATTATAGTCTTCACTGTCTGTTCATAGTTGTGTCCATCCATTTTGGGAAGGTGTTTCAGATATTTGAAAGGACTTGGGTGTTGTAATCTAAGCTGTATCTACTTTGGGGGCACCCCAAGACCAATAATGCTGTGATACTTGCAGATCCAGAGTTGTATTGCCTTCATGGTCTTGACAATGTCTGGGATAATTCTCTGGATTACCAGACAGATACTTATTATCTTCCCTTATGTTTTCCCAAACAAATGAAGTCAGTCTTTCTCTTTCTGAGTACCTAAATCTGGGAGTGCAGTGACACAAACACTCCTGTGGCCACCATCACTATGACTTCATTGGGTCAGACCTGAAGCCAGCACAACATGTGGTCTTGCCCAAGGTGTGCCATAACCACTCCCTAGCTACTGTCTATGTTCGCTCTAGGCCCTAGGGCTCTACAATCAGCAGGTGGCAAAATCAGCCAACCTGTGTCCTTTCCTTTAGGGCAGGGAGGTTCTCCAGGCCCCAGGTGGGCCCAGAGGTGCCATCTAGGAGTCTGGGACTAGAGTCAATAACTTTAGAAGCTTACCTGTTGTTCTGCTGTACTGTGGCAACAGTCCAATAGAACCACAAGATGCAATCCTTTCCGTTTTTCCCTACCCTTGCCAAAGGCAGAAGAACCTCATCCTCTCATCCTGTAGCCCCAACACCACAGGCCAAGGAAGTACTACCAGACTACTGCCAACATCCCCTTAGGGCCAAAACGCTCTTAAGTCAGTTTGTGGTGAATGCTGCCTGGTCTGAGACTGAACTTTCAGGGAAGTGGGCTCCCCTCTGGCTCAGGGAAAGTCCAGAAATGTCATCCAAGAGTCAAGTCCTAGAATCGGAGACCTTAAGGGCCCTCTTTGTGCTCTACCCAATTGTGGCCATGCTGGTACCTAAGATGCTAGACAAAGTTCCCTTTACTTTTTCCTCTGCTTTTCTCAAGCAGAAGGAGCTTCACCTTGTGGTCCCCACAGCTAGTCATGTGCTGTGTCTCACCTGAAGCCAGAAAGTCTCAGAGGCTCACCCAAGACCCTTGGCATAGTACCTGGATATTGCTGCCAGCTATTTGGGGCCTAAGGGCTCTCTAGTTAGTAGGTCATGAATGCTTGCAGCACTAGGTCCTTTTCTTCAAGGCAACAGGTCCCTTCTGGCACAGGCCATGTCTACTAATGTCTCGGAGCTAGGGCCTAGCAGGTGATCTCCAGTTGTTAAATAATAATCTCCAGTTGTTAAATTAGTGTCCTTTTTGGGGGATGATCAGTCGAGCCTTCTATTCTGCCATCTTGTTCTGCTTCCTAAGCCAAAACTGTTTTGTTTGAAGTGATTCAAATGTACTTTTCAATTCGTATTTTTAAATACCTGTATTCTTTTATCACAATTTTCAATGTGTCAAGACTCTGAACTAAATGTCTGCCTACCCACATTCCCTACCAGATCCTTGTGTTTCCAAACATGGATAGAAGCCTATTTGGAGCAATGCTTCCTATAAAAAGTGCTGCTCTTCAAAATAGATCTGTTCTTCATTCTTTCAAACATGAGTAAGTTAGTTACATCCTGTTTGCTAAGTCGTAACTTTTCCCTAACCTATGTCTTATTCTTTGGAAAATAACTATGTGTTTTGTTGTTTTGTTTTAATCTATTCTCAAAACATCAGCTTTTATGAATTAACCCACAAGTTATTAAAAATGACATATTTTAATGCAAAGAAAATATTTCTATATTTAGACAATTTAATGACATGGGTTATCTTAACACTATCAGTTTAAAACTATGAGTATTTTATATACATTTTCAAAGTAATTATAACTTTTTAGCACGTGGGGGGATTTAGTGGTAGAGATGGAGATGGCAGGATAATTTTCTGCTATATAAACATTTTATTAATTTAAACGGCCTTGTGTCTCACCTGCTATAAGTCAAGTTCTGAATTTTTGTGATCGTAATTGTTCTATACACATTGCAGAAGCTTTCCCATTCACAGATAAGAACACAACTAAAGCATACGTATGATAAACCTTTGGGAGTTTACATTTTACAAGAACAATTTTCCTTTTTAGTTCTTTGTTGTACTTTAGATCTGTAAGATTAAAATATTTTTTTAAACTGTAGGAACAAAAAAGAACTTATACAATGCAATGAGATTAAATGAAAGAATTTAAAATGCAAAACTCTGCCAGGTTTCAAACTTATATTACAGAATTCTTGGTCAAACATCACTTTTAGTGAAATCAAATGTAAACTTGCTATGTACTTATGTACCACATGCCTAGTAGATACTAAATAATGTTAAATGGCCAGCTGACAAAATGATCCTATATAGTGAAAGGTTTACCACTGATTTTTCTTTTCATTTAAGGCTATGCAAAAGTTATTTTAATCATGTCTTAAAATTGCATATAAAATATATATATGGGTAACCTGATGACTATACATGATGCCAAAAAATACTTAATATTTTAAAATGTAACAGCACCTTCTGATGTTGGCTTAAGATTGTGAGAGCTATGCAAGAAAAATTATGCAAATTTTCCTTAGTGCTGAACTACCTGGTTTATTACTATGACTACCCTCTTTTTGTATAATTCTTTGACTCCCACTTCTTTCTGTCTCAACAGCTGCTGTGCTGTCTTATTATATCTGGCCATTTGAAGACATCTGCAAATTTATTCTATTGTATCAACAATAGAATTCTTTCAAATTACATTTTCTTGTGGGTTTCCTATTTTGATTTATTTTTTAACCAAACTCTCCATAATTTTCTTATCACTAAACAATGGAGACATATAACTGGTGCTTAATCACTGTAGGAAGTTAACATTAGATATGGTGAAAGTGGGCAGCCAACCAGGTGCCATATTGCAGGAACTTGCAGCAGATTGCTGTTCAATTCCAGAACTCTGCTGCAGGGTACTGGGCCCCCACATTTAATTTTATTAACGAATAATTCTCCTCAGAGAGCACATAGAAATAGGCAATAAGCATCAAATGTGAACCTAAGATACTTTGAATGGTGATATGATGATACAAGCAAGGCAGGAAATCAGACCTTTTCCACAAGCTAGCTGTCATGTGAGTGACATCTGTGTTCCATGGGGGCTGTGACATCCTGTTTTAAATATACAGAAATGTATAACTAAAAGAACAAAACAATAGCCAGCATGAGAAGCCCTTCACAAAGAAGCTGGAGCAAAATCCAAGCATGCTCAGCTACTGCTGCTCTTTCTAAAAGAGCAGTTTATTCTCTCAGGTACCTGTGATTCTCCTGTTAAGTTAGTCTCCCCTAATAGCACTTGTATTTTTCTTCCTATTAAGGATACAGGTGGGTGTATGTGGGGTAGGTTTCAGAAGAAGGCTGATGTTTACTAGATTCCTATGAATATGAACCTGATTTATTTTGCATGTGTTTTCTCATTTAATCCTTTTTAGCAATCCTATGAGGTCGGTAGTATTATGCCCATTTTGATATAATGAAAATAAGCTTCAGAGAGAGATTAAGTCACCTATTCACAACTAGGAAGAGACAGAACTGAGATTCAAACATAGGATATTCTGGATTCCTACTGTTTTGCACTGAGGAGAAAAATTTCAGCTTCTATTTGTTACAAACTCTAAGCCCTTACTATGTATTCATCATAATAAAAATCTATGCTATTTCTGGCTTTAAATGTTTGTTGCTGGAGAATAGAAGTGTTGTACATATATGTTGAACTGATGGATCTCATCGGTTCTGTGATATTTTGTTTTGTTTTGTTTTTGAAAAGTTTGCAGTTATATACAGAGGCTTACCAACACTTCTTCTATTTTATATTAAAGATACTGCCTGCTAGGTTTAGAGTAAAACTAATGTACTCAATTTTGTTCAAAGAGGATTAGTTAATTTTTCCAGGGAATTCTGCAAGAAGTCTAGCTATCTTCATTCAATGCTTTTAAGCTTAGCTATGATAATAGGGGGTTTTGTTCCACTTCTGCTTATCAGTATACATTTTCTATTTGTATGCCATTTCCCTAGCAGAGCATTGTGACTGACACTGCTTGTAAGACAAGTAAAATGTTAGCCGAGCAATGTCAGTTGAAACTCTAGAATTCACTGTTGATCTTTTTAAAATAAATAAACTGACAATGACAGCACTTTCTCACATATGGTATATTTGTAAAGGAGTGGGTCAGGGATTTGGATGCCAGAACTCCAGAGACTGAAAGCCAAAAGGTAACTTGTCCAGACCCCTATTCTGTAAAATTGAAGGAAGTTCTTTTCAAGAATAAATTTCAAGTAGTTTTATGATGATAAGTGCTTTATATTAGGCAGCAATCTCCAGAGAAACAGAACTCATACATTGGATGGAGATAAAGAATTGTCTCACACTATTGTGAAGGCAGAGGTCTCACAGTCCTCAGTCTGCAAGCTGGAGGCCAGGGAAAGATGATGTGCAGTATTGGTCTCAGTCGAAAGGCCTGAGAATGAGGAAAGCCAAGTCCAGTAAATTCCAGTCCCAAATCCAGCAGCTTCAAGACCCAAGAAGAGCCAATGCTTCAGTCTGAGTCTAAAGGTTAGAAAAGACCAGTGTCCCAGCTCAACAATCAGGCAAGAGGAATTCCCTCATAACCCGGGCTTTTTGTTCAGTTCCAGTCTTCAATTAAATAGATGAGGCCCATTCGCATTAGGAAGGGCAATCTACTTAACTCAGTCTACCGATTTATATGTTAATCTAATTCAGAAACATCCTCACGGACCCACCCAGAATAATGTTTGACCAAATGCTTGGGCACAGTTTAGACCAGTCAAATTGACACATTAAATTAACTACCACAAAGATATATTTCAGAAAGTCAAGGATCAGAAACTATTAGAATGTAAACGATAACTCTCTTATTGAAGGGTGTTAACATCAGGAATGTCTTTTTACAACTCCTACAACTCAATACCAAAAACAAATAACCCATTTAAACAATGGACAAAGGACCTGAATGGGAATCTCTTCAAAAAAGATACACAAGTAGCCAACAAGCATATAAAAAGATGTTCAACATCACTAATCAACAGGGAAATGCAAATCAAAGACTCAGTGAGATTTCACCTCATACCAATTAGGATATCTACTGTAAAAACACACACAGGTACACACACGTACACACATGTTCAGAAAATGGCAAGGATTAGTGAGGAGATAGAGAAATCAAAACCTCTATGCACCGTTAGTTGGAATGGGAGATGGTATATCTGCTGGGGAAAATAGTATGTAGGTTTCTCAAAATATGAAAAATAGAATTACCCTGTGATCCAACAATTCCATTTCTGGGTATATATTCCAAGGAATTAAAAATAGGGTTTTGAAAAGATATTTGTATGCATATATTCAGACCATTATTCACGGCAGCCAAAAGATGGAAATAACCTAAATATTCATCAATGAATGAATGTATGAACAAAAATTTGGTACATGCATACAATGAAATATTATTCAATCTTACAAAGGAAGGAAATTCTGACACATGCTGTGACATAGATGAACTTTGAGGACATTATGCTAAGTTAAATAAGCCAGTTACATAAACACAAATATTTCATTATTTTATTTATATGAGCTATCTAGAGTAGTTAAACTAAGGAAGGTTTAATAGAATGGTCATTGCTTGGGGTTGGGGGAGAGGAAATGGGTAGTTTATTGCAGGGGTTCCCACTCCATGAGCCATGGACTGGTACGAGTCCACACAGCAAGAGGTGAGCAGCAAGCAAACGACCATTAATGCCTGAGCTCTGCCTCCTGACAGATCAGTGGCAGCACTCGATTATCATAGGAGTGCCTATGATAATCTATTGTGAACTGTGCATGCAAGGGATCTAGGTTGTGCACTCCTTATGAGAATCTAATTAATGCATGCTGATGTGAGGTAAAACAGTTTCATCCTGAAACCATCCTCCTAGGCAACCCCACCCTCATCCGTGGAAATATTGTCTTCCATGAAATTGGTCCCTAGTGCCAAAAAGGTTGGGGACTGCTTGTCTAATGGATATGAAAAAGTTCTAGAGATGGGTGGCACAACAGTGTAACTGTACTTAACACTACTGAACTTTACATTGAAAAGTGTTTATAATGGCAAATGTTATGTATATTTTACCACAATTTGAAAAATACATCAGTCAAATTAATTTTCTTCCCAGAAAAATTCACATAAGAGGATTACTTTTGAGGACCTCATATTGCACCTCACAGAGTTAACAAGCCATTTTCACTGGAGATAGAAACTATGTTAATAAATAAATTGAATGAAACAATATATGGAGCATAAGATTTTCTAAAAGTCACATTCACAATTTAAAATTGTAAAACTTTGCTAATAATAAAAATGTACTCAATGTGATTAAAATATCATTGTGTAAAAAAGATAACACTTTAACACATGTTTAGTACAGTTCTTCTCACTAGGAGTATAGAAATTTTAAAAATAAAAAAGAAATAAAGCCAAGATTATTTAAATGAGCATTTAACATAAAAATAAATGCATATGTTCAATAAGCATATAAAATGATTAATCCTCTTTATGCTTCAAGAAAACAAAATAAGAAGCTATGTTTTCACTAAATTGGCAAAAATTACACAGTAGAATAAAACTTAATATTTAAAAAAATAGAGGAAAAAAGGTACCATCATGCATTTCTGCCTTCATTCAAAGGCAGCTTGACAATATTTATTTAATTTTTAAAATTATACTTTAAGTTCTGGGATATGTGTGCAGAATGTGCAGATTTGTTACATAGGTATACACATGCCATGGTGGTTTGCTGCACCTATCAACCCGTCATCTACATTGGGTATTTTGCCTAATGCTATCCCTCCCTACTCCCCCCACCCCACAACAGGCCTCAGTGTGTGATGTTTCCCTCCCTGTGTCCGTGTGTTCTCATTGTTCAACTCCCATTTATGAGTGAGAACATACAGTGTTTGATTTTCTGTTCCTGCGTTACTTTGCTGAGAATGATGGTTTCCAGTTTCATCCATGTCCCTGCAAAGGACATGAACTCATCTTTTTTATGGCTGCATAGTATTCTATAGTATGTGTGCCACATTTTCTTAACAGTCTATCATTGATGGACATTTGGATTGGTTCCAAGTCTTTGCTACTGTGAACAGTGCTGCAATAAACATAAGTGTGTATGTGTCTTTATAGTAGAATGATTTTAAATCCTTTGGATATATACCAAGTAATGGGATTGCTGGGTCAAATGTTATTTCTAGTTCTAGATCCTTGAGGAACTGCCACACTGTCTTCCACAATGGTTGAACTAATTTACACTCCCACCACCAGTGTAAAAGCGTTCCTATTTCTCCACATCCTTTGCAGCATCTACTGTTTCCTGAATTTTCAATGATCGCCATTCTAACTAGTGTGAGATGGTATCTCATTGGGGTTTTGATTTGCATTTTTCTAATGCCCAGGGATGATGAGCTTTTTAAAATATATTTGTTTATGGCTGCATAGTATTCCATGGTGTATATGTGCCACATTTTCTTAATCCAGTCTGTCACAGATGGACATTTCGGTTGATTCCAAGTCTTTGC
>NW_012116833.1:1547014-1577252 GCF_000951035.1 Colobus angolensis palliatus | reverse complement strand
AGAGCGAGACTACATATCAAAATAAATAAATAAATAAATAAAAATTAAAAAATTAAAATAAATAAAGTTTAAAAATTTACTTCTTTCAGCTAGGTCGGGTGCCTATAGTCCCAGCTACTCGGGAGGCTGAGGCAGGAGAATGGCGTGAACCCGGGAGGCAGAGCTTGCAGTGAGCTGAGATTCGGCCACTGCACTGCAGCCTGGGTGACAGAGCGAGACTCCATCTCAAAATGAATAAATAAATAAATAAATAAAACCAAAAAAAAACAACTATAGGGCATCATTTCCCCATAGCTTGTTTTTGTCAGGTTTGTCAAAGACCAGATGGTTGTAGATGTGTGGTATTATTTATGAGGCCTCTTTTCTGTTCCATTGGTCTATATGTTTGTTTTGGTACCAGTACCATACCATTTTGCTTACTGTAGCCTTGTAGTATAGTTTGAAGTCAGGTAGCATTATGCCTCCAGTTTTGTTCTTTTTGCTTAGGATTTTCTTGGCTATATGGGCTCTTTTTTGCTTCCATATACAATTTAAAGTAGGTTTTTCTAATTCTGTGAAGAAAGTCAATGGCAGCTTGATGGGAATACTATTGAGTCTATAAATTACTTTGGGTGCTATGACCATTTTCACAATATTGATTCTTCCTATCCATGAGTGTGGAATATTTTTCCATTTGTTTGCATCCTCTCTTATTTCCTTGAGCAGTGGTTTGTAGTTTTCCTTGAACAGGTCCTTCACATCCCTTGTAAGTTCTATTCCTATGTATTTTATTCTCTTTGTAACAATTGTGAATGGGAGTTCACTCATGATTTGACTCTCTGTCTATTATTGGTGTATAGAAATGCTTGTGATTTTTGCACATTGATTTTGTATCCTGAGACTTTGCTGAAGTTGCTTATCAGCTTAAGGAGATTTTGGGCTGAGACGATGGGATTTTCTAAATATACAATCATGTCATCTGCAAAAAGAGACAATTTGACTTCCTCTCTTCCTATTTGAATACAATATATTTCTTTAGCTTGCCTGATTGTCCTGTCCAGAACTTCCAATACTATGTTGAATAGGAGTGGTGAGAGAGGGCATCCTTTCTTGTGCTGGTTTTCAAAGGGAATGCTTCCAGCTTTTGCCCATTCAGCATGATATTGACTGTGGATTTGTCATAAATAGCTCTTATTATTTTGAGATATATTCCATCAATAGCTAGCTTATTAATTTAAATACACATACTCTTAGGTTCACTAATCACACTTTGTGGTTTAAGGTCTAAAATTAAGGCCTCATATTCTGCACATATTGGCATCCAGGGAAAACAGGGAGACCCTCGAATGGACCTCCCCATTGTGTTCCTGCAGATAAAATATACTATTCAAATAGCTCTTTATATCATAGGCACCAAACACAATGCCTGTTTATTTCTGAGTCCCTCAGTTCCCTGCTAGTCCACAGAATGATTCAAACAGGCCAATCACATCCTCCTTTGGGAACCAGGAGTTACACCACCTTCTTGTTACTACAAAGCTTGCCTCCCACAGACCCTGCTTGTTTACTCTATTCCTAAGTGTAGCCCCATGTGGCTCTGCATGTCATAAAATGTCCTCAGCCTGTGATTATATGTGACTAATACACTACTGTTGACCTCATCTATCTAGTGTTGGGTGTCGTGGTTTTGACCATCCCAATGACTTTAGGTCAAAAATCCCTTGCTCACCAATGGGAAGCAGAGGAGGTGATCAAAACACACTGCTAGGAATTTCATATCACATATAATGTCCATCAATAGATAACTGTAACTAAAGTGTGGAGTGCCCAGATGATGTAGCACAATGTAGCAGTTAAAAACACTGAGGTACACAAAAAATTAAAAATACGATTACCATATTACCCACCAATCTCACATCTGGTATTGAAAAAAAAAAAGAAATCAGGATATCAAGAAGATGTCTGCCCTCCAATGTTTACTGTAGCATTATTCACAATAGCCAAAATATGGAAAAACCTAAATGTCCATAGAGGGGGGAAAAAAAAACAGAAAAAATGTTTCTTAGACATACAGTGGAATTTTATTTAACCTTAAAAAGGAAGGAATTTCTGCCATACAGGACAACATGGATGAACCAGGAAGTCATTTTGTTAAGTGAAGTAAGCTAGGCACAGAAAGACTGATACTTCTTGATCCCACTTATATGAGGAATCTAAAATAGTCAAACTCAGAACCAGAGAGCAGAAAAGTGGTTTCTAGGAGCTGGGGGGAGGGGGAAATGGGGAGTTTGTTGTTCCACGGGTATAAAATTTCAGTTATAAAAGATGAATAGCCAGTGAAACACTGTCTCTACTAAAAATCCAAAAAATTAGCCAAAAAATTAGCCGGGCATGGTGGCAGGCGCCTGTAGTCCCGGCTACGGGGGAGGTTGGGGCAGGAGAATCGGCTTGAATCCAGGAGGCAGAGGTGGCAGTGAGCCAAGATCGCACCACTGCACTCCAGCCTGGGCGACAGAGTGAGACTCCGTCTCAAATAAAAAAAATAAAATAAAAAAAAATAAAAAACTTCTAGAGATCTGCTGTACAACATTGTGCCTATAAGTAACAATACTGAATTGTACATTTAAAATTTTGTTAGGAAGCTTGATGTCACATTGTGCTCTTGTCACTAAAAAAAGACGGAGGCATATGTGTTTTTGATGATTTAGAAAAATCTATAACGCACAGTATTAAGTGGAAAAGTTTAGATTTGTAGTATCATGCCAATTGTTTGGCACTAATTCAACACTGCATTGGCACTAATTCAACACTGGACTTAAAAGGGCAGTGTTGAATTACAGATTTTTAATAGTCATTTCAAAGCAGTTTCGTTTAAGTACAAATATATAACTCAGCTCCTCATTTAACCAAGATACATACTTAAAACAGGAAACTCTGCACACCTATATCAGTGGTGTCATTTAACGTTATTTAAAAAAGAAAAACAAAGAGCCAAACTCTTAGAAGTGTCGTTGAGGCTGATAAAATGACAGAAGATTTCTATCTATTATTATACATTGCAATATAAGCCAAGTGAAGTCACTTGTTGTTAAGTACAGTTATCTGGTTACTTGGCCAAAGTCTCATCTTTCACCTAGATTGCCTGGGTTATTGGAATACTACTCTTTTCACAAAATCAACAAGATAATCGCCTGTCTCCTTCACCTCAGCCACAGGTTTAGGTTTCATGATGCTTTGTAAAGTGAAAGTGGTTTGAGAGTCCAATAGAAAAACAAAACTGACTTCAACTTCAGGCTTCCCTAGGGAAAAATTCATCTTCTTTTGTAAAAGTCCACTTTTTTTCCCTTCTCTAAATGAGTATTCACAGTTTTACTGCGAATTGACTTGTATTACCTTATTTATTTTCTTAGTAAAAATATGCTCTTAGGAACTTTAAAAATAACTGCTCTTCCCCATATGCTTCTCCTTAATAAGCATTGTCATAATAAGTTGCCTTTAGCATTGCTAGTGCTAAGACCCCAGCACATTTCCAGCAAATGAAATCAGGTTTTATTTAGTTCAGTTTAAAGAATGAATCATGTTTCGATGTCCTCTAAATGAATTACAAATTAATTAGCTGAATGCGTTCAGCGTTGTGTTCATTATCACTTCTATTGTGACAGTAATGTATGTTAGCTTGCACTGGAGAACATGATGTAAAGGAAAATAATGGGAATATTTATACTGGCTATTTTGATGAATTATTTGAATCTACATAGAATCTTAATATAATGTATCTTGCTCTCTGTTTTATTCTAAGAATTTTAGCTCTGCAACTATTGTGCAATCAATGTTGGCTGAACACCAAATGTGATTTTTATGTTGTAAATAACTAGAGAATTAGTCTTCTTAATTAAAAAAAAAAAAAAACTTAGATGGCCTGTTTTGATCCATTTATTGGAAACATGTAATTTAGTATTAGTACTTACAATAACTGTTACTCGTCAGGGACTTTTTAAGTAGGAGAGAACAGATTTAGGTGACAATGAAATTTATTAATACACACACAAAATATGATATATCTTATGAAAAAGCATGCTTTAAATATGCAATCTAACTTCATTCCTTGGTAGTAAACCAAGAATTCATATTTTTTTTTTCTTTTGGTGGCTAAATTTACTATTCAAAAGCTTGTAGCTTTAAAAGAGACACATTTGCAACTGTTGTTTAGTATTACATCAGTTTTAACTATGGTAACCCTTTTTATTAAGTCATGTTTTATATGTTGTGTATATTATTTTCCACTGTTTCCAGAATCTAGTTTAGGAGGTTTCATTTTAAATTTCAGTTAGAAAGGAAATGTTGAAAGCATTGTATGTCTGAGGAGTATTTGAGGGCTAGCCTCTGTGTGGGACTTGATCATATCATCTTAGGCAGAAGAAGACAACAGAACCCCATACCTCAAGCCATGAATTGCAACAGCTGTCCCAGACCCACTCTGACAGTTTCTCTCTCTCTCTCTCTCTCTCTCTCTCTGTCTCTCTCTCTCTCTGTCTCTCTCATTTTTTTGTCTCTCTGTTTCATCAGAAGCACATACACAGGGCTTTGCTGTATATATTTTCAATTAAAGCCCATGTTTAGATTTTTCCACCATGTCTGAAAATAATTTGTGACTTCACTGGGATAACAACAACTAGAAAAACTCAGATGTTTCTATTTATAGCTCTGCCATGGACTCTCTGTGCCCTGTTGAATGAGTCCTTTGGCCTAGCTTTTCCAAAGTAGAGGTCATTATTCCATCACATTTCTAATTTACTTCCTAGGGATACTGAGAATTCATTGAAATAAAACAACATGTAAATCCGATAGTTTATTGAATAAGGAAAACCTAAGGACAAAAAGGGTAGGCTTATTATGAAACTTGATGAGGCCATAAATATGATTTTAGGGCTACGTTATCTCCTTACTTTTCTCTTATTTACATTTTTTTATTATTATTATTGTACTTTAAGTTCTAGGGTACATGTGCATAACGTGCAGGTTTGTTACATATGTATACTTGTGCCATGTTGGTGTGCTGCACCCATCAACTCGTCAGCACCCATCAATTCATCATTTATATCGGGTATAACTCCCCAATGCAATCCCTCCCCCCTGCCCCCTCCCCATGATAGGCCCCAGTGTGTGATGTTCCCCTTCCCGAGTCCAAGTGATCTCATTGTTCAGTTCCCACCTATGAGTGAGAACATGCGGTGTTTGGTTTTCTCTTCTTGTGATAGTTTGCTAAGAATGATGGTTAATTAATTTTGACATCAGTAGGAAACTAATATCTAGATTTGTATGACAAATCTAGATTAACTTATCAAAAGGCAGTACACTAATGTAAGCCTGCCTTTGCTTTTTTGTGTTTAGTATGTGAATGTAAATATCTGTATTATAGAAAAAAGTTTAAAAGAATATACATTACAATGTTAACAAGCATTATTTCTAATTTGTAAGTGATTTAAAGCATCTTATTTTTACCTGTATTTTATACAATGAACATGTATTACTTGTGTTATTAAAACTATTTTAAATCACCATTGTTTAATTGCTATCAGTTCAAAAATTCTATGCATTTCCTCTTAGCACACTGTATTGTTATGGAAATTTAAAAAATAAAAATACTTATTTTCAGAACAGGAGGACAGAATAAGAAGTGTGAAACAAATGTTGCTACTATTGTAGCACATCTCACCCTGATGTTTCTCTTTGTAATATTATTACCTTTGATTATTCTAAACTTAAAAATTCAAAACAATTTAAAAATGTGTTTTTCAGCTACAGGACCGCACTCAGTTCAGTGACCGAGACTTAGCCACCCTTAAGAAGTATTGGGACAATGGCATGACTAGCCTGGGCTCTGTTTGTAGAGAGAAAATTGAAGCTGTTGCAACTGAATTAAATGTTGACTGTGAAATAGTTCGGGTAAGACATTTTCTATAATTTTCATGCTATGGTTGCTGAGTGGCATAAATGAAAGCTTTAAAATCTTACATGAGGTGCTCTAAGCAATACTAGCAATAAAGTGAAAACATAACCCACAGAATAGGAGATAATATTTTGAAATCATATATCTGATAAGGAATTTGTATCAAAGCATGTAAAGAACAATTACAAGTCAATAATAAAAAAGGCAAATAACCCAATTTTAAACATAGGCAAAGGAACTGAATAGACATTTCTCTTAAAAAGATATACATATTGCCAATATTTACCTGAAAATATCTTCAACATCATTAGTCATTATGGAAATGGAAATAAAAATTACACGGTGCCATTTACCCACTGTAACAATATTAACATAAAAGGTAGATAATAATGAGTTTTGGCCAGGATATGGATAAATTGTTACCCTTATACATTGCTGGTAAGAATGTAAAATATTTTAGCAAGTTTGACAACAATCCTCAAAAAGTTTAATACTAAGTTCTCATATGACCAAAAATTCCACTGCTGGAATGGATTTCACTCTACTCAAAAGAATAAAAAATGTATGTCCAACTCAAAAAGTTGTACACTGATATTCATAACAGAGTTTTCCATAATATTCAAACGGAAACAGCCCAAACATCCACCAAGTGAATGAATAGACAACATCTGGGTATATGCATATAATGGACTCTTATAGAGCCATATAAAGGAATGAAATATTAATACATGCTATATAATGGATGAACCTTAAAAACATTATGCTAAATGAAAGAAACCCATTGCAAAAGACCACATATTGTATTATTTCATTTATATGAAGTGTCCACGTTAGGCACACTCTAGAGACAGAAAGTAGGTTAGTAGTGCCAGGAGCTGGGGGTAGGGAGGGATGGGAAATGACTGCTAATATGTACGGGGTTTATTTTTGGCATGATCAAAATGTTCCAGATTAGATAGTGGTGACTGGTACACAGCTCTGTGAATATGTTGAAAACATTTTAATTGCACACATTAAATAAATGAATTGTGTGGTGTTTTAAAAATATCTCAATAACATTGTTTAAAAATTGCCTGAGGTGAATTGAAATATATCTCATATAATGAATGATAGATAAAAAAGTGTTCCAATTTCACACAGCCTTGCCAGCATCTGTTGTTTTTTGACTTTTTAATAATTGCCATTCTGATTGGCGTGAGATGGTATTTCATTGTGGTTTTAATTTGCATTTCTCTAAAGATCAGTGGTGCTGAGCTTTTTCTCATGTTTGTTAGCTGCTTAAATTTCTTCTTTTGAGAACTCTCTGTTCATGTCCTTTGCCCAATTTTTAATGGGGTTGTTTGATTTTTACTTGTAAAATTGTTTAAGTTCCTTCTAGATTGTGTATATTAGACCTTAGTCAGATGAGGCCATAAATATGATTTTAGGGCTACGTTATCTAAGGAGGAGATAACGTAGATACGTTATCTACGTTATCTCCTCTTTCTATTCACTCTGATGATAATTTCTTTTGCTATGCAGAAACTCTTTTGTTTAATTAGATCCCATTTGTCAATTTTTGCTTTTATTGCAATTACTTTTGATATTTTTGTCATAAAATCTTTTGCCCATGCCCAAGTCCTAAACGGTATTGCCTAGATTTTTTTCTAAGGTTTTTATAGTTTTGGGTTTTACATTTAAGTCTTTAATCCAACCATTGTGAAAAACAGTGCGGTGATTCCTCAAAGACTTAAAACCAGAAATACCATTTGACCCAGCAATCCCATTATTGGGCATATACCCAATGGATTATAAATCATCCTATTATAAAGATACATGCACATGTATGTTCATTGCAGCACTATTCACAATAGCAAGGACATGGAAGCAACCCACATGTCCATCAGTGATAGGCTGGATAAAGAAAATGTGATACATATACATTGTGGAATACTATGCAGCCATAAAAAGGAATGAGATCATGTCCTTTGCAGGGCCATGGATGAAGCTGGAAGCCATTATCCTTGGCAAACTAACACAGGAACAAAAAACCAAACACCACGTGTTCTCACTTATAAGTGGGAGCTGAACAATGAGAACACATGGACACAGGGACGGGAACAACACACACTGGGGCCTATTGGGGGGTAGGGGAAGGGAGAGCAACAGGATAAATAGCTAATGCATACAAGGCTTAATATCTAGTTCATGGGTTGATAAGGGCAGCAAACCCCTACCACGGCACACATTTACCTTTGTAACAAACCTGCACGTCCTACACATTTATCCTGGAACTTAAAATAAAATAAAATAAAATATTAAAATCATAATGATCAATCATCAGAACAGTAGTTTATGTTCCATTTAAAAGATGTTGGTATAAAATTTGGCAAGTGGTAGTGCTGGTAAGTATTTAACAATCAATTCTTTAAGGGAAAAAAAGCCTTAATTAATAGCATTTGCTGATTTCTGTGGTGTAAAGATTCCTACCACAGCTGATTCCATGTCTCACTCAACACAGAGTTGAGAAGAGATGCTAACAGTTGACGCTTGTGAGCAAGTGTAGGTTGACGCCAGTACACACACTGGAAGATCATCTCAGTAGATCAAAAGGGAATTACATTAAAGAAGAAGTGACAAAGGGCCAGGCTTGGTAGTACACATCTGTAGTCCCAGCCACTCAGAAGGCTGAGGTGGGAGGATCACTTGAGCCCAAGAGTTCAAGCCAGTATCCCATTGGCTAAAGATTAGTCACATGGTCATACCAAACTACAAGAGAAGCTGCAAATGTGATTTTACTGTGAGGAACCATGTGCCCAGCTAAACCTTCTATTATTCTGGAAGGTGAGGACAAATATTGGGAATAGACAGCAGTCTCTCTCATTAGGACAACCTAATGAGACTCCACCTCTTATCTCATATATATATGAAAAAAAGAGCAATATAGAGAGAATTTTTAGAGTACAGATTTCTGAAAATAAATACTATTCTCAAAATAAGTACTGCCCTGTTCAGAGTCTTGCTTTTTCTTGTTAGAGTCCAGATGGAAAATTAAATTCAATACTGTGTTTGTTGAGCATGCTGCTATGTGTTAAAGTATACTAACAAGGAGAGAGAAGTGCATTAGACATTATTTCTATTTTAAGGAGCTCAGAGTCTAACAAGAGGGATGACACAAGAAAAAAAATGGCCGAAGAGGAATTGGAATAGGATCATAATATGAGGAGCCTAAGCAACAGTCAAAAATAGGGAAATGAAGAGCATGTGTTCTTGTTGTCATTGTCATTTTTATTTTTTAATCAAATTTATATATGTATATAGCTTAGGAAGTCAAGTTCTGTAGAATTTGCTACAAAACCAACATTCCTCACTCCTTCCTTCCTACCATTTTGCAATAGCCCAAGTCGAACCACTTTCCACTTTTAGATATTTCCTTCAGTATTTACTTTCATCTATGAATGATGTGTTGTATTAATTAGAATTAGGTTTAGCTGTAAGTATTAAAAAGACCTAAAAGTAACAATGGCTTAGACAAGATGTTTCAATTCCATATATAAGTCCATGAGTATGCAATTTACAGCTAGCATGTCAGTTTGTCTCTACAATGTCCACAGAAACCCTGATGCCTTCCAGTTTCCATTCTGCTGTCCCTATGATGTGGCCCTTTTTATCAAGATACAAAATGATAGCATACATACTCGAGGCAGCATGACAGAGAGGGAGAAGAATAAAGAGCAAAGGGTGTTTACCAGCTGTCTTTTAACAAGGATTTCTGGAAACTGCCATGAGATCCTTTCACTTGTATCCCATTGGCTAAAGATTAGTCACATGGTCATACGAAACTACAAGAGAAGCTGCAAATGTGATTTTACTGTGAGCAATCATGTGTCCAGCTAAACCTTCTATTATTGTGGGAGGTGAGGACAAATATGGGGAATAGACAGCAGTCTCTCTCATATGTTTACATTGCAACTTCCCGATTTGTTCAATGTTAGGCATTGTCTATTGATTTTTCACTGTGAAATGTAAAGCTTTTAAAAAAATCTCTTTCAAGATTTCCTCATTGATTCTTTCACCTACATGCATAATTCCTCTCTCCTTATCCTCCTATAATTTTGGTCAGCTTGGTATTCATTATTATGACTATGTAAATGCTTTACACATTTGAATTATGTAGTGAAACATCATTTTTTCCTTTTCTGTATAACTTAGCATTGTTTTGTTTCCCTGTAGTTCATAATTTACTTAATTTATATTTTTGATATTCATATGTTTGCTTGAGTTATTTTCTAGGTACTTACTACTAATTTATCTTTAAACCCTTTCCCAGTTGCATAAGTCCCCACTCAACACATTCATACACATTTGGTAGTATAATAATTCCATCATCTTAAAGAAATATCTCCTGGAATTTTCTGATCTGCTCCAACTGAATTGGTTATTTTATGCACCTGGACTATAACTGTTACTCTAAGATTTCCACTTCCAATCTGTTTTTCCTCTTGCTCTACTTTCAGTAAGATATCCCTTAATTTATTCTCCAACTTTTCTACTGAGTTTTTCACTTTTTAAAAAATTTGTCATGCCACTGGTACTAATAAGTACCTTGTGCCATGGCAACAATGTTCAGGTTCTATGGACAGCCATAGAGTCTCCTTGAGACACCCATACTGCAAGAGAGGAGACAGGGACAGAATCTCTTTAAAAACATACACTCCTAAAATAAAGATAAGATATCCACAAGATTCCTGGCTAGGGTTATCTCTGATATCAAGGGATTTTAGGCACACTGACTGTAAAAATGGCCAAAACCATTAACATCAGCTCCCCCTTAGGCATTACTATATGCTGAGTTTCTTATTCCTACACAAAGATCTTAATATGCAAAAAAGGAAGAAGAATTTTACCATTTTCTTCTTGCTTAATATTTTTTAAAACTCATATTAGATGAAAGAATAAGGAGCTGTTCACTATTCTTTTATTTCTCATGATTTTCACATACTAGAATGCTCATGGCAGAAAGAAAATTTGGAAGTGATATGTTGTAAGAGGACCTCTTCTGTAACATGTGATAAATTATTCCAAAGGAGAATATGTTTGCAACATATATTCTTGAGATTTCAGGAAAAACTATTTATATGTTTTTAAGTCTAATATACCTTCTAATTATTAATCACCAAAATGAACTTCACCTTAGGATGTCTAGTTAACCATTACTTACAGTATGATTTGAAAGTTTCAGATTTTTTTTTTTTAATGTCTTATACTTCTACGAAGTATAGGAAGCAAACTTGGTATATTTTTTCTTTGACCTTAACAATGATTGTTAATTATGTGCATGTTTTTCTTCATCTTGAAATGTCATTTCCAGGTTAGTGCCTATTTACCGACTTACTCATTTAGCAAAGGTAAACTGAACACCTATTATGTGCCAGAACTTTTCTAAGTGCCATGGGAAAAGTGCATCTCTCTCGAGGAAATTGAAATTTACTGTGATCAATTATTCCTAAATGAGAATAATATATTGGATAAATATTTTGAGGTATTACATGCGGACTATAAGTTGGAAGCACTGCTAAGTCCTCTAGGACAGTTAGTTCCCCCCTCCTCCGCCTTGCTACAATTCAGTTTAATGCCTGTCCTTTCCATCTGCATTAGGGTTATAGTGGACAAACATTAAAGTGTACCTTTGCATGGTCAAATATTGATAGAAACAACATAATGTTTGAGATACATTTTGAAGGACTTAAATACAGCTCATAGAAAACAACTTTGTGTTTTTATATTTTAGATTATATTTATTTTCAAAGGCGCATGACTAGGTTTGAAGTGCCTTTAAATGGAACAGTGTTTATACAGTATATGGCAAACTCCCTATTATCTATTACATACATTGATTTAGAGCTGGGGGGCACCTTGGGGTTGAGTTCAATGCCTATCTATCTATCTATCTATCTATCTATCTAATCTATATGTAAAATGGAGCCAGATTAGCTTTCCCATAGTAGGTAGAGGCCAAGTCTTTTATTCCCAATCTAACATTATTTCCAGTTCTACCTTACTAGTGTATGCCTTACTATAAGAAATAACTTGGATACTTCTTAAAAATATAGATCACCCTATTCTAGACCTACTGAATCAGAATTTGCAAGAAAGGCCCAGAGAATCTATATGTTTCCCTTCTGCAAATTATTCTTAAGATCAGATAAATTTGAAAAAACCTTTACAACACTATGTCATTGCAGCTAAATATTCTAGCATGTTCTTTTTATCCATAATACTTGGTCAAATTTTATAATTTATATTTGTTTTCTACTTGTTTATCACCTATACATATGCATTTCTGTTGTTTATCATCTATATTTATACATTTAAGTTCCCTGAGGAAAAGACTATATCTATTATATTTACCACTGCATCCCAAGCACCAGAAACAGTGTTTGGTACATAGTAAATTTTCAGTAATATATGTGGAATGAATGAATGAATATCTAACAGAAAAGTGTACCCTCTATGTATAGCATACATGAACTAAAAAATGTATAATAACATACATTTAAAATAAAAGTTTAGAATATAGCTTCATATTGTTTAATAGAAATATACTTAGAAATGTACAGGGCTTTAGAGTACTCATTTTAAATAGCTATTATGTTTGTATTGTTAATACATAGGCGTTCTGGTTGAAAAGATACTACTATTATTTTAGATTTGTGACCGTTCTGGTGGGAAATTTATTATTCAGGAAAGTAAATAATTTGGAAATCATTTTCCTAATTTTGCACATAAATAATCTGAGGCCTAGAGTGATAAAATAACTTGTCCATTGTTAACATAAAATGGTTGAAAAACCCAAATATTTTAAAGTAAGGATGTTTAATCTGAAACAGTGAAAAAATACCCTTCACATAATTGATAGCTGGAATGTAGAAGGGAGAGTTCAGGGTGAAGAAGATCTGAAGCAAAGAACTGGAAACAACATCTCAATGAAATAAAACCATAGATATGATTCAGTTTAAGCAAGACCATTATGAAAACACTTACAAAACCAACTGGGAAACTTGCAGAGTGGTATGTTTCATATACCTGATATTTTTATGCAAAAAGAGGATGGATACTTTAGGCGCTCGGCAGATTGTATGATACCCACTCACATTGGTAAAAGTGATCGTCTTAACAGTCTATACACTCAACTTCTAATCTCTACCAGTAACAATCTCAGGGACACACCTAGAAATAATGTTTTGCCAGCTATCTGGGAAACATTTAGCTCAGTTAAACTGACACATAAAATTAACTATCATAATCTGCTATAGTAAAATATTTTAGATCGGCTGTCTTATAAACAGCATAAATTTGTTCTTAATTGTTCTGGAGTCTGAGGAATCAAAGACCAAGGTGCTGGAAGGTCCAAAGTATGGACAGCCCACTTTCTAGACAGCTATCTTTTTGCTGTAACCTCACATGGCAGAAGGGGCAAGAAATCTCTCTGGGTTCTCCTTTATAAAAATACTAATCCCATTTATGAGAGATCCATTCTCATTATCTATTTACCTCCAAAAGGTCCCACCTTTTAACACTATTACCTTGGGGGTTGGGATTTTAACGTGTTAATTTGGAGTAGGGGAGACAAATATTCAGACCATAGCAGACTCTAAGATTAATTCAATTATCTATGATTCTGTAAAAATGTAATAAACCCATTAGCATTGTATTTATACATTGAATCATTTTTCCAGTGCCTTCTACTTTTGAGGAATATCCAAAGAGGAAATAGTTTAGCTTTGGTTTGCAATAAAATCTCACACACTTCCAATATTCACATAACATATTATTTTACCTTTATCTTTGCACATTTTGTAATCACTCATTTCTCTCCAAAAGGGTGCAAAAGAAGTTGAAGATAAATAGAAACTTAGTTTCTGCCTTTTTTTCTTCACTCTTCCCCAGCTTTTATGACCCAAATGAAGCAGAAATCATCCTACGGAGACTGGTGTTTTCCTCTTTCTGCTCATACCATCATTTTCACAAACATTGGTGGCTAAGATTATTGTAAAAGAAAAGCTTCTGCATTTACAATTTGTTAAGTGTTCATAGGTAGAAAATAGAGAGATTACATAACAATTTTAAGAAGCTTTAGTAAGCAATTGCCATTCTTTATCTTTTCTGAATTACAGCAATCCATTTTCAACGTTATGATGTAATGAAAAATTGGGTGCTAGAGTCAATAATAATTTAATTGTACATTATAAAATCACTATAAGAGCACAATTGGACAGTTTGTAACACAAAAGATAAATGCTTGAAGGGATGGATACTCAGTGTTTCATGATGTGATTATTATGCTTTGCATGCCTGTACCAAAATGTTTCATGCACCTCGTAAATATATACACTTAACATATACCCACAAAAATTAAAAATAAAAAAGTGTTAAAAAGAAAAAATAAACGGAATTCTCCTTTTTAAACTAGTATTTCTCCTATGAAAGAGGTTATCAAAGCTAAGAAAATTAATATCCGTACATATTTTAATTTCATACTAGGCAATTTTCTCTTTTGTGTGTACTTTATTCATGTGTTTCAAACTTCACATTTAGTGTCAATCCTAAATACATACAAGGAATTGCGTTTTATAAACTTGAAGGGAAAATTCCCCCCATCAAATATAAAGAGGAATTCGTCTTTTTGAACTAACTAAATAGTTCTTCTGTTTTGCCCTGCATATTTTTTGAAATGTTACCAAGTATAAAGTTAACTTCATTCATGTTTTTTATTGACACAAAGAGTAGCTAAGGTGGCTTTGTATTTACGTTGCCCTATTGTATAGAAGAAATTCTACTTGATATAAAGGGCATCATAATCAAATTTAGAGCTGAAACTCTAAACTGTTATTTAGTGGTTTTCTACACTGCTTTAGGTTTTAAGAATCCTTTTTGCTATGACGAAACTAGAAAGGTTACAAATTCTCGTCATAAAATGGTCTTTCTGAAAATTGCATAGGAAACATGGGAATAAAATTGGTTTCAGACTGTTGCTTCTGAGAAAATGGAGTAGACATAATTTTCCCTATTCTTCTCATTAAGTAGAACTAAAATCCCTGGATATTATACAAATAGGAAACATAAGAAGAATCTGAAGGGTGGAAAGAAGTCACATCTACTAGGGACCATGGGACCCCATGAATGACACTCACACAATGATGAGTTTCCTGGATTTTCTTTTGCTTCATATGCCCCAGAATAGATACTGGAAAAGCCAACAATCAAGAAACACCAGTAGGTGAAAACAAATGGTAAAAAGTAAAGAAAAAGAAAAGCCTGGCCTCTCTCAGCAAAGAACCAGGAAAAGGGCAGTCTAACATGACAGAAAATGTTTAGATAATGACCTCTTTACTTCAGCCAAATACCACGGGGAAAATCTGCAGCCACACCCACCCCTACAAGAAAAGGCCAAGTGGAGGACCAAGACTTCTGCCTCACCACGTTGTGGAACAGCTAGATGCCCCCACCCCAGCAAAACAAAACAAAACAAACAAACAAACGAACAAACAAAAAACACTCACTGATGGGATGGTGTCAAATAAGAAAGAGTGGAGAGCTGGATTAAAAATCCATTCTCCACCATTCCCTTGTAATGTCACTGGAAGACTTTTATTCCCTCCTGCACTTAGAGGTGATGATGAGCCCTTCCTCCTCCTCATTGGGGTGGTATCAGAAGATGCCTGTTGGAGCTCCTGGACTCCCAACTCCACCCAGGAGTAAAACAAGTCTCCTTCCCCAGTGGATGTCAATGGAAATCCAATGGACAACCTGGAATTTTACCCTCTTGTGATTCTCATAAGATAGGTAGGTAGATAGATAGATAGATAGATAGATAGATAGATAGATAGATAGATAGATAGCCTGGATCAATCACTAAAAAGTCATACAAAGGGACACAGAAAAGTTCTATACATAAATATAAATGGAATTCTAAATATTTAAAAATACGCCACAGGAAAGCAGGGGAAAAATACAACTAAAGACACTGAAAGAAATGAAGGCAGAAAATGAAATGACATATTTAAGCTTTAAAATAGAAATAATTGCATTAAATTTAAATGATCTAAATTCACAAACTAAAAAATAGAGATTTGCAAATTGGATTTTTAAAAATGACCTAACTTGATGTTGTCTACAATAAGTTAAAATATCATGATATGTGTAGTTTGAAAGTAAAAGACTATAAAACATACAGAATGCAAACATGAATCAAAATAAAGCAGGAGTTGATACAATAATATAAGATATAGTAGACTTCAGAGCAAAGGAAATTACAGGGGACAAAGTGGGACACTATATAATAATAACAAGGTAAATTATATCAAGGCGACATTGCAATTCTGAATGTGTATACATCAGGTATCACAGAACTACAAAACATGTGAAGCAACAACTAAAAATTCTGAAAAGAAAAATAAGTAAATCCAAAATTACATTTGGAGATTTCATCACCCTTCTCTCAATAATTCCTATAGTTATTACATAGAAGAATATTAGTAATATAGAAGAACCCCAAAACACCCTCAATCAATAAGGTCTAATTGACTAATAGAAGGCACAACCCAACAAAAATAAAATACACACTTTTCAAGTGCTCATGGAACACATTAAAAGACAGAGTAAATCCTGGACCATAAGACATACCTCAATAAATTCTAAAAATCTAAATCATACAGAATATGTTCCTGACCACTATTGCATCAAAGCAGAAACCAATAACAGAAAGATGCCAGAAAAATCTCCACACACTTAGAGGTTATGCAAGACACTTCTAATAATCCATGGGTCAAAGAGGGAGTCTTTTTCAGATTTTATAGATTTCAGGGTATAAGTACAGCTTCGTTACACACATATATTGTGTGGTGGTGAATTCTGGGCTTTGAGTGTACCTGTCACTCGAATAGTGAACATTGTACCCAACAGGTGATTTTTCAACCCTCACCCCTCTTCTACCCTCCTACCTTTTAGAGTTTTCATTGTCTATTATTCCACTCTCTATTGCCATGGTTGCCCACTGTTTAGCACCCACTTACAAGTGATATCATGTGGTATTTGACTATCTGTTTGAGTTATTTCACTTAGAATAATGGCCTGTAGTTGCATTTATGTTACTACAAAAGACATGAGTTTATTCTTTTTTATGGCTAAGAAGTTTTCTTTCTTTTTTTTTTTTTTTTTTGAGACAGACGCCCGGGTTGGAGTGCAGTGGCCGGATCTCAGCTCACTGCAAGCTCCACCTCCCGGGTTCACGCCATTCTCCTGCCTCAGCCTCCCGAGCAGCTGGGACTACAGGTGCCAGCCACCTCGCCCGGCTAGTTTTTTGTATTTTTTTTAGTAGAGACGGGGTTTCACCGTGTTAGCCAGGATGGTCTTGATCTCCTGACCTCGTGATCCGCCCGTCTCGGCCTCCCAAAGTGCTGGGATTACAGGCTTGAGCCACCGCGCCCGGCAAGAAGTTTTCTATGGTGTGTGTGTACACACACACATGCGCACACAGGGTTAGGGTTAGGGTTAGGGTCAGGGGTTAAGGATGTTAGGGGTTAGGGCTGTTATATATGTATGTGTATATATACACACACATATAAACATATAGATGTACATATATACACACACATATAAACATATAGATGTACATATATACACACACATATACACATCTATTTGACAAAAATTATGTTAATTTTGTAAATTATGTTTTTACATCTATATGTTTATATATGTGTGCATATATATGTATGTAAACATAGAGATGTACATATATGTGTATATATAAACATATAGATGTTCATATATACACACATACATAATCTATATGTTTATATATGTGTGTGTGTATATATATGGAAAAACCCTAACCCTAACTCCTAACCTCTTTAACCCCTAACCCTAACCATATGTGCGCACACGCATGCACACACACACACACACACACATATATGTATATAAAACATTTTTAAAGAAGTCATAAGGGAATAAAATGAAATTGAACTTCTAGTTTCTGGTCTGGCATGTGAGGAGCCTAGAAGTTGTCATTCATCTTAACAAATAAAACGTTGAACAAACTGAAAATCAACAATTCTTCTTAGATATGACAGATAAGTGAAGTTACTGGGCAAACTACTGACCCCAAAATTGGTGAGACAAATAGGCAGATATAGAGAATCACAACTTACTGGAGCAGAATTCCATGAGCAGAAACCTCCATGGGAACAAGTACCAAGGCAGGAAAACCTAAATTGTAACTGATGAATTGCTGGAGGCTCAGTGTAGACAAGTCGGAAAGTTAGAAACTCCAGCATGAGCAATCATGGAGGGGGTGATACTTTTGTGAGTTTTACTCCCAGAGGCTGTATCAGATTCTCACTGTGAATATTGGAGAAAAACTCCCTCATGCTCTTGACAGGAAGAGTGGAAAAGTAACCATTTTTAAGAAACATTAGAACATTCTGTTAAGAAAGCCTGCTCTTAAGAACAAATATTTTACCAGAGCTTAGCCTATTGGGATTTTATCATGACCTAACTATCCTAGGGCAAAAATAAACAACAATTATAACCAAATACAGTCCCCTTTAGCCATCCTGTCCTACCTAAGGTAGAGGAAAAACTGATAAGCACTTGTAAAGTTCACAGGCTGTGGCAAAGGTTCACTAAAAGACTGAGATCTCATCATAGGACTATAGGATGCTTTATCTTCCTCCTAACCTTAACACTACATCACCAAATGCCTAGTTCTTTCAGTTCTTTTAACCCAGTACATCATATTTAACTTTTAATAAAAAATGACAAGGCATACCAAAAGGCAAAAAACAAACAAAAACAAAACAACAAAAGAAATTGAAGAGACAGAGCAAGCATCAGAACTACATTCATACATGACAGGGATGTTAGAATTGTCAGACCAGGAATTGGAAAGAACTATGATTAACATGCTAAGGGCACTAATGGAGAAAGTAGACAACATGCAAGAACAGAATGGTAATGTAAACAGAGGCATGAACATTCTAAGAAAGGATCAAAAACAAATGCTAGAGACCAAAAACAGTAACTGAAATGAAGAATGCTTTTGATGGTCACATTAGCAGACTGGACATGACTGTGGAAAGAATTTCTGAACTTAATGATATATCAATAGAAACTTCCAAAACTGGAGAGCATAAAACAAAAATACTGATTAAAAATGGAACATAATATACAAAAACTGTGGGATAAATATAACAGATGTAACATATGTCCAATGGGAATACCACCAGAAAGAGAAAAAAAAAAGGAAAATAGAACAGAAGAAATATTCAAAACCATAATAACTGAGAATTTTCCCTAAATTAATGTAACATGTCAAACCACAGATCCACAATGCTTGGAGTACGCCAAGCAGGATAAATGCAAAACAAACAATAAAAAACTACACCTAGGCATATCATACTCAACTACAAAAATCAATGATAAAAAAAAAGAATTGAAAGAAGCCAGAGGGGAAAAACAAATACCTTAATAAATGGAGAGATATTCCATGGACATGGATAGAACAACTCAATTATATCAAGATTTCAGTTCTTTTCCAACTTGATCTATAGATTCGATGCAATCCCAATCAAAACCTCAGAAGTTACTTTTCTTTTGTGGATTGTGCTTTTTATTACCATTTCTAAGAATTTTTCACTAATCCTGAAGCCCCAAAGATTCTCCTCTACGCCCTCTTATAAAAGTTTTAAAGTTTTATTTTTTATGTTTAAATCTATGAAGCATTTTGAGTTCATTGTTGTATAAGGTGTGAGATTTAGGACAGGGTCCGTTTTTGTTTTCCTATGAATATCCAGTCACTCCAGCATTGTTTCTTGAAAAAAATACCCTTCCCCTATTAAATTCTTTTTGTACCTTTGTCAAAAGTCAGCTAAGCTGGTCATACTTGTGTAAGACTATTTCTGGGTTCTCTATTCTGTTTCAGTGATCTGTGGCTAGCCCTCTGCTAATAGCACACACTGTTGATTACTGTAAGTATATAATGTCTTGAAATTAGGTAGATACATTCTTTCCACTTTATTCTTTTTTATTCAATACTGTTTTAGCCATACTCACTCATTTTATTTTCATATGAATTTTAGAATTATCTCATATGTATCTACAAAAATCTTGCTGGAATTTGATAAAAATTATGTTAAACTATGTATAATGTAATGTGGTCATAGTTCACTGCAGCCTTGAACTCCTGCGTTCAAGCAATCCTCCCACCTCAGCTTCCTGAATATATGCAACTACAGGTGTTCACCAGTCACCAGGCCCATGTTAAACTGTATTTAACAATTAGATGTTTGCCAAGTTTACCAATCTTTTCAGTGAACCCATTGTTTATTATTTTAAATTAATATCCTTTATTTTTTGAGCAGTGTTAAGTTTGTGCTGCCAAAGACTAACAGGACAGAAATTCAAGCTACAGACTGGGAGCAAATATTTGCAAACCACATATATGATATATAACTCATATTTAGAATATATAAAGAACTTCTCAAAACTCAACACTGAAAACAAACAAGCACTTCAATTAGAAAATTAGGAGACATTTCACTGAAAAGGATGGCAAATATATGGATGACAAATAAGCACATGGAAATATGGTCAACATTAAGAACTTGTTGAGCTGTTGCTACATACACCTATGAGAACAGCTAAAAGTTTTTAGAAAATATTGACAATTCTAAATGATAGCAAGAATGCTAAGAAACTGGATCTCTCATATATTGCTGATAAGAATGTAAAATGGAAGTTTCTCTGGAAAACAATTTGACAGTTTCTTATAAAACTTAACATATAGCCATATGATCCATAATTTGCATCCTTGTGCCAATATCCTAGAAAAATAAAAACCATGTCTACATAAAACCTGCAAGTTACTGTTCACAATGGCTTTATATATAATAAGCAAAAAAAATTGAAGCAATGCAAGCATCCTTCAACGGGTAAATGGTTAAACAAACATGGGTAAACATATATCATGGAATACTGCTTAGCAATAAAAATGAATGGGCTCGATACACACAGCTTGGATGAATCTCCAGGGAATTATGCTGAATTGAAAAAGTTGATTTCAAAAGGTCACCTGCTGCATGATTCCATTTATATAATATTCTTGAAAAACCACAGTTATGGAGACAGAAAACAGATTAGGGATAGTGGGAAGGAGAGGAAGAGGAATGCTGTGATAAAGGGACATAGAACTATACACACATATTTCACAGTATCAATTTCCTTTTTATGATATTTTGCTATAGTTGTGTAAGATGGAAGTTGGAGAAGATGGAGTGAAGAATAAACAAGACTTATCTTTGAAACTTCCCATGACTCTAAAATTATTTCATTACAAAATGTCTTCAAAATCGGTTGTAAGTTTAGTAAAATGAAATTTCAGAGTGCTTGACATGCCAAGGTAATAATATAGAGCCAAACAAAATTAACAGAGGGCACATTTTTGCATAGGAAGAATAAGATTAGAAATAGGATATGAATTAGTTATAGCTGTTTGAAAAAGAACCAGTTTATTCTTCTTTTGAAAGATTTGGTGAATCGTTTTCTTGAGAAACAAAACAAAAACAGAAAAAAGTCATCCTCAATAGACTACATGTTGCTTAAAAGTATGAATATTTATATAAATACCTTCTTTCTGCTAATAAATATTTTAAAGTAAAAGTCATAACTATTAACATTTTGAGGTGATTGACATGCTGACCATCATGGGTCGATCATTATAAAATCTGTACATGTATTGAAACCTCACACTGTCACACTGTACCCCATAACCATGTACAATTATTATGTGTCAATTATAAATAAAATAAATAAGTTATAAAAATATAAAACATAGTTATTTTTATTTTAGCATATTGACATAAACGTTTTTATCTTTCTATGTACCCATTTATTCCTTTAAATCCTATTTTATACAGCATTCATTCATTATTTACTGGCCAGAACTGCTAAGTTCTCTATGTTTACAAAAATTCCTCCTATATTTCTCTTATAAAGACTTGGATTGGGAATCGAAGAAGGAAATATCGTTTAATGGGGATTGAAGTTCCACCTCCAAGAGGAGGCCCTGCTGATTTCTCTGAGCAGCCTGAGTCTGGTTCTTTATCTGCACTCACACAAGGAGAGGAAGCTGGGCCTGAAGTAGGAGAGGATAATGACAGAAATGATGAAGTATCCATCTGTTTGTCTGAAGGAAGCTCTCAAGGTACTTTATATGCTGAATCTTCTAATAATAGCCTTTGTAAATTTGATGCATTTTTACTTGCTTTTCAGCTTACTGCACTTCAAGTCTAGAGTCTTCAAAACATTTGGCCAAGTATTTGAAAAGAATAGATTTATTTTTAATACCTCCACCTAAACAATCTCCCACATCGTCATCACAAGGAACATTCATCTACAACAATAATAATCTCTTACATTTATAAATGTTGATTATTACAATTCATACATTATAATTAAGTAAATGATTTTTATTTTATTGGAATTCTAGTCAGTTTAGGTCAGAGCATTATAAACACACTATAATGAAAGAGTATGGCATAATGTAACAAATACCAGGCTAGTAGTCAGGAAATCTGGATGCAACTCCTAGCTTTTCATGTGACTTTTCATGAGACTTTCATGCAAAGTATTTAATTGGGCTTTAGTTTCCTCATCTGCTAAAGATAATTAGTCTGGATTATCTTTATGATATCTCTCAATGTTTCTCTAAAAGAGAATTTAAATAATATCATGCAATGACACTATCTGTCCATGAGAAGTATGTTTCATTTGTCCTCAAGCATAGATATGATTCTTTTCTGACATACCTTTATTAACACTTTTATTGAGATTTAATTTACACATCATAAAATTCATCCACTGTAAGGCCATGTGAGGTGACTAACGCCTCTAATCCCAGAACTTTGGGAGATTGTTATGGAATGATAGCTTGAACTCAGGAGTTCGAAATCAGCCAGGGCAACATTATGAGACCTCATCTCTACAAAAAGTGGTTTTTGGTTTGTTCGTTTGTTTGTTTTTGTTGTTGTCATTGTTGTTTTAATTAGCTACAGTCCCAGCTACTCAGGAGTCTAAGGTGAGAGGATCACTTGAGCCCTGGAGTTTGAGGCTGCAGGGAGCTCAACTGATTGTGCCACTGTACTCCAACCTGGATGACAGAGTGACACCTTGTCTCAAAATATAATCATTCATTTTAAATATAGAATTCAATGATTTTTAATAAATTTTATGCAATTCCACAACCATCATCATCACTGAAATCTGAATTTATATCACTTTCATCACTCCAATAATTCCCTTTAGCCCATTTGCAGTCACTCCCTCTCCCCACTCTAAACTTCAGGAAGTCACTGATCTGTTTTATGACGATATAAATTTGTCTTTTCTGGGCATTTTCTATAAATTGAATCATACAATATATAGGATTTTGTATCTGTGATTGAGAAACAAAAAGGATCATGACGTTTCTCATTTTGCTTTTGGTTTCATTGAGCTCTGTTTAGAATACTTACAATATATTTTCCAGTTTATTTTTTGTCTTTTAATTTTGCTTATGATGTTTTCCGATGTCAGATTTTCTTTTGTAATTTTTAAGTTTTCAAATCTACCAATACTTTCCTTTATGGTTTCTGACTTTGGGTCATAATTACAGTCTTTCCTTGTACTACAATCATGTAAATATACCCCTACATTTGCCTCTAGTATCCTTATAGTTTAATTTGTACAACTTGATATTTATTTCACCTAGAATTAATTTTGCTTTAAGATGTGTGAATACATCCAATTTTATTTTTCCAAATGGCTAACTAATAGTCCCTACACCATCTGTTGAATAACTCATCTTTTACCAGTGAGTTGGAATGTAGCTTTTTATTAAATACACACACACACTCTCTCTCTCACACACACACATATACACACACATGCAGGCGTACACATATACACATATGGGTCAAATTTGAGACTTCTTATTGTTACACTGATCTGATGGTTTACAACTGTGGCTTTATAAAATGTCTTAATATCCGGTAGGGCACTCATTCTTCTTTGCTTTGTAGTAGATTGATTATTGAATTGTTTAGTCATACAATTTGAACTGTTTAAGCATGCCTTTTCCAAATCTCCTTCCCCAAAATTCATTCGAGATTTTTCTTGGCATTGTATAAAACTTATAGAATACTGTAAGAAGATGAATTCAGCTTTGCATGTATTGAATTTTATATAGTGTTTGGACATCCATGTAGAGCTGTCCAAGCAGGCCTTTGGGTAATATGAGTGTGAAACTCAGATGAAGGCTTAAGACATAAGAAGAAATATGGAAGTCACCCACATTGAGGCAAAAAATATCTAACCATGAAAATTGAAGATTTAGTTAAGTGAGAAATGAAAAACAAGAAAGGACAATGAACAAAGACTGTGTATTGATAAATATCCAGATTTGGGAGTTGGAGGAGAAAAGGGAGGCACTGAAAGAACATTCAGAAACAGAAGAGGCAGGACGGTATGCTTTTCCTAAAACCAAGGCAAGAGTTGGGTGCAGTGGCATGCCTGTAGTCTCAGCTACTTGGAAAGCTGAGGCGAAAAAGATCCCTTGAGGTTGGGAGTTTGAAGCTTCAGTGTGTTCTGATTGCACCTGTGAATAGCCACTATACTCCAGCCTGGGCAACGTAGTGACTTCTGTCTCTAAAATTAAGAAAAATAAATAAATAAAGAGATTTCAGAAGGAAGAGGTGTCATTATTTCAGTAGTCTCATGGTCTCATAGAAGTTAGGTAGAAAAAGGGATGAGAAAGCCATTGAATTTGGTGTTTTAGAAATTCTTTTAAAAAAGCAATTAACTACATGGGAAGAGGAGAGGCAAACAGATTGCAGTAGGTTGAGTAATGAAAGGGAAAGCAAATCTACTGGTATTAAGAGGGCCATGTATTTTAAGATCAGGTATTTGAAAGGTTATCAATGTGAATATTCAAGTTTCTCTCTCTCTCTCTCACTCTCTCTCTCTCTCTCTCACTCTCTCTCTCTCTTCTCTGTCTTTCTCTCTCTCTCTCTTAACATTTGTTCTTCATATTGAAGATGATAAAAGAAAATTGAGTGTACAGGAAAATAGTGAGGCAGATTTTAAAATTATCGAGAAAAAAAGAAACATTGCACCATTTCCAAGCCCTTTATTTCTAATATAATTGGTCCTTTAAACCATTTCTGTCATTTGTTAGTGTTTACTAAATTGCATGTGCCTGGAGATACTTGGATATTCCCAATGACTCATGACTGGTGTTTTAGAGCCTGCTGAGTGGTGGCTAGTTGAAGGAGAGTGGGGAAGTAGGGATTTGTGTGTTTCTGTTGTTGAGTGGGTAAGCTGAGAGAAAATATTCAGAGAAAGTGCAGAAGACCCTAAGTGAAGTTTCATTTCCCAACTCCCACTTCTCTACATAAAAGATAATTTAAAAAATAAGTAGTTGTAGAAAAAAAGTGAAAGTTAATTTTAAAGACCACTTAATGGTCCACTCTGAATGGACCACTGCTCCTACATTGACATTCTTTGTCATGGTGTGTTCTTTAAATAGCTGGCATAGTAATCAAGACACAACGATAAAAAGAAGAAAGAGAATTTAATACATGAATCAAAAAACACTTGATCAGAAGTGTGACTGCCTAGAATTTTTTATCGGTGGCTTATTTTTCACAGCTGCATGGTAACCTTTTCATTCTCACAGAAATTGCAAGAGAAAAGCAAAAAGTCTTTTTCAGATACTGAAAAGAGCCCTTTTTGGTACAGTTTCCTACTAGTTATGTCCTATTCTTTTCCTCATTTTGCTAGTGGGGAATACTAATCCGATTCATTTGATTAAGTGAGTCATGTCATCTGGCCTAAACTAATATCATGCCTTTAAAATATGCTAACCATTTTCCTTCCAGTTTATGAAAATGTATTTAAATATATTTCTACTTTGAAATTTCCATTAGTTACATCTAAGAAATATAAAGAAAAAATAATTTTTAGATTATTATAAAATTAAGTGCCCATAGTATTTCAAAAACCTAACAACTGAAATTCACACTGCTTATAATAGGGCTATTGATTCAGTAGCATTACAGTCTTCTGCATATCTAAGAAGGGAAAGATTTCTTTAAATTAGGGTTACGTATTATGTATTAAAAATCAATTGAAAATCACATTAAAATATTCTAGAAAAATCTGTATAAGCAAAAATTAAGATTTTTTTTTTTTATTGCAGTAAAAGGCAGCTTTAGTAAGAGTCAAAAAAAGTGCTGCTGGTCTTTTAGCAGTTTCAATTCCATTCGTTTGTTTCTGAGAGGGTAGATACTTCCCTAATACGTATTAGAGCTTCTGACTTACCTCTAACTTCTGCCTTCCACCTCCCACCTTCCCTTTCCCTGTGTAGTGGTGAAAAGAAAAGAAGTGTTGTTAGGAAAGATAAAAAACAAACGAAAAAAAAAAAAATCCTGCCTGAGCTCACCCCTCCCACAACTGCAAACTCTAGCAAAAGTAATAGCTAGATGGCTGAGCTCCTTAATTTCTGTATCTACAGTTAATAGACTGTGAAAAATAAATTTATGTTTGAACAATTTTAAAGATTTTTACTATCCCGAGAAGCAAAATTTTTAAAGATGAGAACAATTCATCTATGTCATTGAATTTTACATCAAAGCCTCTTTTTTTCCGTCTGTATCTATTATATGGGTATGCACATGAAAGATAATTCTACATGCAGTTACTTAGTGTGAGTATATAGAGCCACCACATAGAGCGCCCTCTAGAGCTTTAACTGGGTAATAATTCCACTTTATTATCCAATTAGCAGAGTTGCTTTTCTTGGGGAATTACCAGGCACATAGATAGTGTTTAGATTTCAAACATTCACAAGTATTGAAGCTTCTGTAAGTGAAAGAAAACATTCTTTATTCAACTGTATCACTTCACATCCTTTTATTTTAGAAATCCTCAATATAGTTTTAATTTAAATCTTCCAAAATAACCAAACCATATACAAAATATGTTGCCAGTAAAGCAGAACTGTGTACAAAGTTATGAGAAAAGGAGAATAGGAATATAAGGCAAACCTGTAAAGAAAGTTACATTGTTGATGAGCAATATAAACTCTCTTCTGAGGCCACTAGTGCTAATACTGTCTGATGACATTTTTTCCCTTCCTTCATTACATTTTGTTGCTGATTACATAGGAATTTAAATGTCTGTGATTTGAAATGTCTAAATAATGAGTAGGTAAAGGCTCCTCTGTCTATGAACCATTCTTTTTAAAAAAATAAATTGACATGTTTTTAAGATTTCACATATAAGTGAGATCATGCAATATTTTCTTTCTGTGTTCAGTTATTTCACTTAGCATAATGTCCTGCAGGTCTGTATTAGTTTGTTCTAGCACTGCTATAAGGAAATACCTGAGACTGGGTAATTTATAGAGAAAAGAGGTTTAATTGGCTCACAGTTCCGCAGACTGTAAAGGAAGCATGTTGCTGGCTTCTTCTCAGGGAGGCCTCAGGAATTTACAGTCATGGCAAAAGGTGAAAGGGAAGCAGGCAGGTCTTACGTGGTGGCTGGAACAGGAGGAAGAGGGGTGAGGTGTTACCCACTTTCAACACCAGATCTCTTGAGAACTCACTCACTCTTACAAGAACAGCACCAAAGGGGAAATCTACCCCCACGATCCAATCACCTCCCACCAGGCTCCAACTGCAATATTGGGGATTGCAATTTGACATGAGACAGACCTAAGCCATATCAGGGTCTATCCATGTTGTGGCAAATGGTAGGGGGGGAAAACAGTCAAATATATACAGATAGAGAAAAAAAAAGAGGTTACCAGGATCAGAATAGGAGGGAGAGGAAATAGGGAAATGCAGGTCAAGTGATAAAAAGTAGCAAATATGTAGTATGAGTAAGTCAAAAGATCTAATATGCAACACGAGGATTACTACTAATAAATGTACTCTATTCAGGATTTTTGCTAAACGAATATATTACAGTTGCTCGTGGGTGGGGATGGGTAACTATGTGAGATAATGGATATGTTAACTTGTTTCATTACAGAAACAATTTATATGTATGTGTATATGTGTGTATCTTATAACATCATGTTGTATATCTCAAATATACCCCCAACAATTTAATTCTTAAAAAATATAGCAGAGGAGACAAAAACATTTAAATTGTGTTTATAGTGGACTTTGCATCTAAATTCTGGTAAGAGTTTTCTGAATATCTTAAACTTAAATTCTCTATATAGTCATACGTGAGTTCCTGGATCAAACACATTTTCCTCTTAATAATTCCCCCATACTCATACAAGGCACCCTTATATTTCTTTCCATGAAAAGGAATAGACTTAGAACAATTTGTGAGGGCTGATAAATATTTTTGTTCTGCTTCCTAAGGTGAAGTAAAATGTCAGTTACTGTGAAATCAAGAAATTCTACTAGTATTTATTCAAATAATCTCCACGACATGTCTGTGCCAAAAGAAAAAAGATAGAGAAGAACATTGCTACCTTGTTTTTTTAAGGGGCTGGTGGAGGGTAATCTGAAACAGAAGGGATTATACATGCAGACACCCTGTGCCTTGAACCAATCCGTTCCCCTAGCTCAGCCTGGAGACTTTTTTAGTAGTCTGATTTCTCTGAATTAATTTATTTCTTTTACTTATTTTCTCATTTTTAGAATATTGAATTTTGATCAGAAAAGGAATACATGCTCATTTTAGAAAGTACTGAGAAATACAATAAAAAATAGAAACAACCCTATTCCTCAATGATAACCCTTCTGAAAATAAGGATGAGGGGATATTTTTGCCACTCTTTTTTCTTAGTATATATACAGAAGTGTGTTTGTACACACATACATTCACAAAACTGGAAATGCTCTGGATTTCTGGTTTTATATCATAGATTTGAAAATTATGTTATCACTTTTTCTTTATTTGAATGAGGAATAAATGTTCATTGTAGAAAAATATTTACACACATATAAACAAAAAGAAAACAGAAAAATTAAAAATTACCCATAATTCCATCTAGAAAGAGTAATGGCAATGTCTTGGTGGAAACAGTCCTAGTGTTTCTCCATGAAAATTTACATATTTGTATAATAAATTTATGTAAATTATATAGTAAAGTTTATATATTTTAAAATAAAATTAATATTATATGTATTCACAAAATAGGTTTTGTTACCTTCATTTTTTCACTTGCCAGTAAACCATGAATATTTTCCTTATCACTACCGTTCTTCTACTTCAATTTTGGTGGCTTCATAATATTTATTATAGAGATAGATTCTAAATTTCTCTATTCCTCTATTGTTAAGGATATAGTTTTTGTCCATTTTTTCAATTACAAATAGGACAGTGGTGACCATCCTTGTATTTTCCCCCATCTCTACTTATTTCTTTAGAATACATCGTTTGAAGTAGAATTGTTCATCCAACATGTGTGAAATGAATTTGCCATTTGTGTCTTTTTATAATAGAGAAATTACTTAAATGATCTTGAAAATAGTATTCTCAAGAAAGTTTTGCGAAATGAGGCCGGGCGCGGTGGCTCAAGCCTGTAATCCCAGCACTTTGGGAGGCCGAGACGGGCGGATCACGAGGTCAGGAGATCGAGACCATCCTGGCTAACACGGTGAAACCCCATCTCTACAAAAAATGCAAAAAAATTAGCCGGGTGTGGCAGCGAGCACTTGTACTCCCAGCTACTTGGGAGGCTGAGGCAGGAGAATGGCGTGAACCCGGGAGGCAGAGCTTGCAGTGAGCAGAGATCGCGCCACTGCACTCCAGCCTGGGCAACTAAGCGAGACTCCGTCTCAAAAAAAAAAAAAAAAAAGAAAGTTTTGCGAAATGAAAAACGAAATTATGGCTTTTTTTTTTTTTTTTTTTTTCTATAGAAGAGCCCAATGAAGTTGTTCCGAATGAGGCAAGGGCTCATAAGGAAGAGGAACACCATGCAGTATCCACAGATAATGTGGTATGTACAGTTTGAAATTCTTTTCTCATGATATGGTTGATTTCAAGTCCAAGTATCCAGTTGGTGAAAATATTCTCATTTTCAGAATAAAGTCTTACTCCACTTCACAAACCAAAACAAAACTATTTTCAGTGAAATTACATATCTTTGAGGGCTTAGTAAATAAAATTTAAAATGTTGTCACTTGTATGACTAATTTTTTGATTGAGGAGATTTGCAAATATAAAAACCCAATACTTGGTACATATATGATATTTTATATATAA
>NW_012116833.1:1539870-1540206 GCF_000951035.1 Colobus angolensis palliatus | reverse complement strand
TATAGATGTCTATTACCTCCACTTGGTGCAGAGATGAGTTCAATTCCTGGATATCCTTGTTAACTTTCTGTCTCGTTGATCTGTCTAGTGTTGACAGTGGGGTGTTGAAGTCTCCCACTATTATTGTATGGGAGTCTAAGTCTCTTTGTAAGTCTCTAAGGATTCGCTTTAAGTATTTGGGTGCTCCTGTATTGGGTGCATATATATTTAGGATAGTTAGCTCTTCTTGTTGAATTGATAACTTTACCATTATGTAATGGCCTTCTTTGTCTCTTTTGATCTTTGATGGCTTAAAGTCTATTTTATCAGAGACTAGGATTGCAACCCCTGCTTTTT
>NW_012116833.1:1513870-1537595 GCF_000951035.1 Colobus angolensis palliatus | reverse complement strand
GGATGTCTCCCAGTTAGGCTACTCAGGGGTCAGGGACCCACTTGAGCAGGCAGTCTGTCCCTTCTCAGATCTCAACCTCCATGTTGGGAGATCCACTGCTCTCTTCAAAGCTGTCAGACAGAGTCCTTCACATCTGCACAGGCCTCTGCTGCTTCCCCTGTTGTTGTTTAGCTGAGCCCTGTCCCCAGAGGTGGAGTCTACAGAGACAGGCAGGTTTCCTTGAGCTGCTGCGAGCTCCACCCAGTTCGAGCTTCCCAGCGGCTTTGTTTACCTACTTAAGCCTCAGCAATGGCGGGCGCCCATCCCCAGCCTTGCAGGTTAGATCACAGACTGCTGTGTTCACAATGAGGTAGGCACCATAGCCGTGGGACCCTCCCGGCAAGGTGTGGGTATAATCTCCTGGTGTGTGCGTTTGCTTAAAGTGCATTATTGGGGTGGGAATTACCCTATTTTCCAGGTGTTGTGTGTCTCAGTTCCCCTGGCTAGGAAAAGGGATTTCCCTCGCCCTGCTTCAGCTCTCGCTGGTCCAGCTGTAGCAGCTGACCAGCACCGATTGTCCCGCACTCCCCAGTGAGATGACCCCAGTACCTCAGTTCAAAATGCAGAAATCACCGGGGCTGTGTGGCTCGCGCCTGGAGTTGGAGACTGGAGCTGTTCCTATTCGGCCATCTTGCTCCGCCCCCCCCTTTTTTTTTGAGACAGAGTCTGGCTCTGTCGCCCAGGCTGGAGTACAGTGGGCGATCTCGGCTCACTGCAACCTCTGCCTCCCGGGCTCACGCCATTCTCTGCCTCAGCCTCCGGAGTAGCTGGGACTACAGGCGCCCGCCACCACGGCCGACTAGTTATTTTTTGTATTTTTAGTGGAGACGGGGTTTTACCGTGTTAGCCAAGATGGTCTGGATCTCCTGATGTCATGATCCGCCTGCCTCAGCCTCCCAAAGTGCTGGAATTACAGGCCTGAGCCACCACGCCCAGCCAACAAGCTATTTTTCTTCAACATGGTTAGCAAAGAGCAGATTTCTACCTATTTGACAGATGGCAGAATTAAAACAGAGTTTGGCATGAGATCCTGAAGGAAACCTTTTTTAGTTGTGGCACGTGTATGCAAAAATTTTTGACTCTGTTCTCTGTTCAGAACATACCTCTCTATGGTGTGTTTGGAACTCTTTTTCCTCCTATTAATAGTTAAATTGTACTCTGGTTAGTCATCTTACAAATCACAATATAGGAGGAAAGATAGTATTAAATGTTTGAATAGCAAATAGAAGCAGGTTGTGCGTGGAGTAAACTGGGTTTTGTGAAAATGTAAACAGGTAGTGATGCTCTCTATGCAGCTGTTTTAGCAACATCTGTTTATATTCTGCCCTATCAAGTAATCCTATAATCAAAATGGTATTGCTTCAGATATAAAGGGGAATGTCATTGTCCTTTTTTTTTTGCTTTTGAATCAGTGTTCTGTGTTTGATTGCAGCCACTAAAAATAGCCAAATAATTGACTTTTTTTGGTTACAAAACAGCTGTGACTTTAGGGTCTACCTTGACTTTCATTACAAGCATTATTTATTTCACAGCGTAGTCCTGTCACATGTCTTTAATAAAAGTTGAGAGCATAAAATAGTCTTGCTGTTTTTTTGTTTGTTTGTTTGTTAAATAACAATAATGTATACCAGTGTTTTCTATAAGCAGAATATAGTTTAGGATTGTGTTTTACTGATTTGAGTCCTGGTTGAAGTCAATGTTTGACCCTTCTAACACTAAGTTCAACCAGCATACAGGAAAACAGCTTTGATTATGAGGCAAAGTCGTGTTTTTATTAGATAGCTACTAGTAATTGTTTTCCATGGTTATGAGTTGTGCTCATCTTAAATTCCACAAACTAATAATCTTCTGCTACATATTTGAGTTTTAGTATGCAAGTAATATACAGTTTACAAATTGAAACATCTTTCTCTTTAAAGATATGCTCATTTTGAGTCTAAATTTCTCTGTGTTGAATCTCCTTTGCAGCGGATATTTGAAGATAATGAATGAAGCCATGGCATGGGATGACTCACAGTCATTTAGGCACCTAATTTTTCAAAAAGCAATTGATTTTTTAGAAACAAAACTCCAAACTTTCAAAGGGTAATCTCCTCTGCCTGTAACTTTTGATTGCCCCCAATTATTCATGGTTGACAAATCAAACAGACATATAAGACCTATTTAAATGCACACATCTATAAGGTGGTCTTTGGTGCGTCCCTCCCTGAATTGCTTAGCTCCTTTTTCCCAGAGCCAATCCAAATATATAGAGAATCTAAAACATATCAAAAAATATCAAATATGAGGTCTTGGAAGAGCTGACATGATGAAGCCCCAATTTTATAGAGATTAGAATAGAAAACAAAATACTGGATTCACTGCAGGCAGCAGTAGAAAGTAATTTCACTGCAGCTGTTTTCCTGACTCAAAAGCCTGCAGGTCACAAATCCTGTAATAGTATCGTATCCTCATATGCAATATATTAAATATAATCATTCCAAGTGAATTTGTGACTTTTAATCACCATATATAAATATATTTGTATGTGTGTGCATATATATGTGTGTGTGTGTGTATACACACACACACACACACACACACACAGACAGGGTAGGAAGCCTGATTTCAAATTCTGCCTACAACATGTTGCTATTTATGTGCTTGTTCTTAAAAGACCGTCTAGTGACTGAATATAGCTTAGTTTTTCCTTTTTTAAAATTTTTCTTTGGGTTGGCAGGCTTTAAATATTTAAAGGAATTTTTTCTTAACTGTGTTTTTTACATGCGAAAGAAAAAAATAGAGCTGGTTTTATTTATACCTTTTTTTCCTTTTTTTTTTAAAAAAAAAAATCATGTGATTAGAGAACTTGCCCCCTGATGATTGGAGCTCATTGATCATTTTTTTTTCCATCAACGCTGAACAGTTTTGTTCATTCTTTCGACAGATATTTAATTAGTATTAGTACCTACTGTGGGCAAGATATTGTACAAGCTATGCTATGACTTTTCTTTAAAAAAGCTAAAGATAATTTAATCTGTCTCTCTCCTTTCTCTTTCTCCCTTTTCCTCTCTCTCCACCTCCTCATCCTGGATGTCACTCTTCAATGAAGGAAACAAATCATCATGATATTTTTATCATTATATCATAGATGCCTGCTTTTAATTAGTTGTCGAGCTAAAGTTGTGCAGTGTGCAGTAAATATTGGAATTTTTAAAAATGGTATTTGATTTTGGAATATGTCATATGCTGACATTTTACATTAGAAGTCACAAAGAGGCATGTGGAAACTTACAAAAGAAACCTATTCCATCAATTGTGTGTTTACCCCCATTAAAATAGACCACCATTACAGGAAGTGAATTTCCTGTCACTGGAGGGTGCTGTTTAAGCAGTTCGCCTGTTTTGTTAGGGATATTGTAAAAATACATTTTCTATTTTAAATAGTATTTATGTTTTTATTTACCAGTCATCAGTTAAAGGTAGAGGGAGGTGGCTCAGACACACACTATGTGTAACACTGAGGAGCCAGTCAGTTATCAGAGTTCATTCCAGATAATCTAGACTAGACAACCTGAACATTGAATGCATATTTTCTATACATTGCTGAGTGTAGTAAGAATGATGTGATATATATTTGTAACTTCTCTACTTCTGTTACAGAAAATAGAAATTATTGATGATGAAGAAAGTGACATGATAAGTAATTCTGAAGTAGAACAAGTAAACTCTCTCTTGGATTATAAGGTAAGTAAATTAAAATTATGAATTTATTAAGAGAAGATATTAAATGAGGCAGAATTTTACAATACCTATGTTACTCCTATTTAATAAGTTAAGCATTCTGAGGCTCTGCATTAATTCTTTCTGACAACTTGAATATCAGTCAGAGTGCTGATTATTTTAATTATTGTGTCTGGTTTAGGGGTTATGATCTTAGGCAAAGAGTTTGCTGAGCGGAGTAAGTATGGATGGTATATGGCAGGATGGAGGCAGTACTTAGTGGTGGTCAACATGAAATGTATAACAAAGCTTTTCGAAAGCCAAAGTTCATTTTTAAATGATGGTAAAAGGGATATTTTTTCCCAGTGGACTTTGGTAATTTTATCCTAAATTTTTACTTCTTCTGTAGATAATTTTTAAAAATATAATAATATACCTGTTCTAGGAGAAGTTTACATACAATTTCCAAAGCAAATACAGAATGAATATGAATACAGATGACCTTTTCTTAATGTCATTTGTTACTAAATTGAAAAACTGCCTTTGACAGGGTGCTATACATATTTTTTTAATTAAATCTGAACATAATCTATTAGTCTGTATGTCAATATGTTTTCTGCATAGATTTATAAAAGTTGTCCCTTTGATAATGATTATTCTATCTTACTAGGTAACTTTGGGGCCTTCTGAAATTTTGGCCACACAGCCTTTTTCATACACAAAAGTTCTTGTCATGAAATATCATCAGTGTTCAAAGCAGAGATTAGTAATGTTAAAATGTTAACAGAAAATAGTATTTAATCAGAAAGTACAACAGCTGTCATTTCCTCAAAAATCTTTTCAGTTTTACTATAATTGAAATGTATGCCATCCAACAGATTCTGTTTTCCAAATATTCATAGCATGTCAAGCTTTAAAATATTTAATATTGTAAACACAGAAGGGAAATATCTTTTGAAATGTATTTCCTAAATGGCCAAAGAACTGATAAAATCCTATGTTTCGACTGTATTTCCAACTAACAAAATTATAAATTTGTTGGTTCTGAAATACAAGAGATTATGATAATCTCTCCTACATGGCCATATAATATTTCTAAATGCCCAGTTCAGGATTACAATGTCTCCGCATGCCACAACTTGGCACAGGTTGTGGAAACTACAGATGAAAGGACTGGATTGCACAGCTGTTAAGTGTACTCCTCTTAGCACTCTCAAGTATGTCAAAGAGGGTTGGGCCCAGGACTCAGAGGATTCTTTCCAAGACCTCTCGCCTCTTGGGTGGCAGTCTACTTGAAAAAGTTTGGTGCTAAAAACCAGAAGAGGGCAGGGCAGAGTGTCTAGTCCAGAAATGTTTGTTAATATTTTCATTGAACTCTAAAGAGCATTGTATCAATCCAGTGTTTTCCATTGTAATAAATTCTGTGGAAACAAGGGGTCATTTACTGCCCCATTAGGGATTTTCTTGTATGTTTTATATAACTGCCTCTGTCTTGGCAGTTCCATAAAGTTATTTTATTTAATCTTCAAAATTCAGCACCTATATAGAAAATATATCTTTTTGTAATCATGATTTTAAAATTTTTCAACTCACCTCACATGAACTTTGTTACTTCTAAAGGAAAGGTAAGCAAAACCTCATATAGCAGTTCTTGTTACTGATGTCAAGATGTTGATTTTAAAAAGCCCTACCAGTTTAGTAATTGAATCTGTCTTCAGAGAAAATGTTGTACCCCTTGGTATACACATACTAGTGTTTCTTGTTTGGGGATGAAAACCACATTGTTGATATCTTAAGTACCATTATGCATCGCTTAATGATGGGGATAAATTCTGAGAAACCCATTGTTAGGCAATTTTGTCATTGTGCAAAACATCATAAAGTGTACTTACACAAACCTAGATGTATATAGCCTACTACATACCTAGCGTGTATGATATAGCCTATAGCTTCTAGGCTACAAACCTATACAGCACGTCACTGCATTGAATACTGTAGGCAATTGGAACACAAAGGTAAGTATTGTGTATCTTACCATAGAGAAGTTAATCATTGTACTATGGCGTTATGATGGCTACAACGTCACTAAGTGATAGAAATTTTTCAGCTCAATTATAATTTTATGGGATGACTGTCATTATATGTGGCACACTGTTGACTGAAATGTTGTTATACAGCACATGATGATATATTCATCATAAACTTCTTGTGAGAAGAGACTTACTTTATTCACCTATGTGTTACCTGGTTGAGAGTCTGTCTCATAACTGTTCAACTGTAACTATAGTTATAGTAGTTGCTGAGTGAGTGAACAAATTACTTAATTTATCTTTGGAAATAATTTTAAAACTATTATGCAAGTACTCATTTACATAAAATCAGGAGCTGAATCATTGTATTTTTTCCCCTACACTGAATTATTCAGTCTGTCATTCTTGGGATTTCATGTAGCAAACTGAAAGAATGTTTCCAATGGTGCATTTGACACTTACTACTATGCAACCATCAATAGTGGAGTTTTTGATTGAGATACATCACTAGAAATCCATGTTCTTCGGAATTCTATCTAACACAAAATGTTTATGAGATACGTTGATGGGCTCAGTACCTGAGGCAGGAGTAACTGCATCATAAAATAGCACCTCAGACTTGGCAGCCATTAATAGCTTGCTCTGAGATCAAAGCTCTGGTCAACGTGGAACCTGGAGTTCTCCTTACTATCATCTTGACAAAGAATTAACAAAGCTTACTCAAAATGTAGGTAGGACTTTAACAACAATAAAAATAAGATAGATCTTGTTTTATGAAATTCAGTAACTGATGTTATAATACTAGTTCCTCTCACAAGCATTGATTTACTTAGAAAATCTGGAAAGTATACATAAATTACTGCCTGTTATCTAGAAAGTATTTAATAGGTTTGCAAAGCAGCTCTGTGAAGAAAATGTCTGCAATATTAAATTATCTTAAAGCTGTTTATATTTTTCAAACATTGCATAAATACTGAGGAGGAGAAATATTTGCATGGACAATTAGAAGTCTGCATATCAAAAGATGCTTCATGACTTTTGTAAATGTGAATTAATGTTTCCCAATACACTGTGAATGCAGCTAAGAAGGACTGTGCATTCAAACCACATACTACTATAATGATAACGTATATCTCTTGTATTAGAAAAGTCTTCCTAGTCAGCACTTTACTAATACTACTGCTCCGACAATGAATACTAATAAAGCAAAGGCTTAAAATTAGTAAAATACATCATGACAGGAGTATGTTGAATTATATTATAATGCTTACTTATAATTTAGATTTTTATAGAGTGCTCTGGATAAGGAATTTAACTTGTGCAGATGATTCACTTGATATTAAATGGTCTGAGAAGAAGCAGTTTTATCAGGTAAAAAAAGCTTTTAACTAAGCTGATAAAATAAATGGTATAGTAAATATCTTAATAGATTGAATATGATAAATACTACAGCATCCTCTCAATTGAAACAACAAAAATACCCATAGAACCAATTAATTGTAATATACTTTAATTTGGTTTTGTGAACAAATGCTGTTAAAAGTCCTGCTATGATTTTGAGACCAGTTTGCCAGATGCAAAGAATAATCATAGCCTACTTTCATGTTTTTTGAAATGGTAACTGGCTGATTATTTATTTACAATAATTTTTACTTTTTAATTTTAAGCTGACAAGATTTGTGTATATTTATAGGGTACAAAATGCTGTTATGATTTATGAGTACAATGTGGATTAATTAAATCAAACTACATAACATATCCATCACCACAAATTACCATATTTTGTGATGAAAGCATCTCAACTTTTCTCATAGTGATTTTGAAATGTACAATATATTATTATTATTTACCATATTCACCATTCATACAATTCAGCATATAAAAATATTTTGTTGTTTGAAAAAACGTGGACAGAATTGGAGAACATTATGATAAATGAAATAAGCCAGAAACAGAAAGACTCCCACCAAGTTCTCATTTATGTGCACAATAAAAAATAATCAAATTCAAACAAGCAGATAGTAGAATGGTGGTTACCAAGGGCTTGCGGGAAATTGGGAAATAAGGAAATGATGGTCACAGGTTACAAAGTGTCAGTTAGACAGAAGGAAAAGGTTTTGTTTCGCCCCTTTGGGATAGACTTTATTTTTAACCAGGTTAATTGATGCATAATTTTCATACAATAAAATTCCTCTTCTTAAGTATACAGTTAGATGAGTTTTGACAGGTGGACATAGTTGTGTAAACACCACCATAATTTGTTTATTCACCTGCTAATGAAGTCTTGAACTGCTTCTGGTTTGGGACTATTATAAATAAACCTGCTATGAATATTGATAAGTCTTTTTATGACATGTGTTTTCATTTATCTTGGGCAAATACCTCAAAGTAGGATTGCTGAGTCTTATGTTAAGAAAGATTGTGTTGAATTTCATAAGAAATTGCCAAAACATTTTCCAAAGTAGCTGTACCATTTTACCCTTTCACCAAAAATGTATGTATTAATAAACCAAAAATAAAATTCTAAGACCCTCAACCATCTGAATGAACCCTCCCTCTTGGCCAAGGGCATTCCAAAGTTAATCTGAAAAATGAGTTCAGGCCATGATGGGAATGGCGAGCTGGCCATGCCTCATCATATCTTCCTCCCGTTTGGAATTACTGATAAAACAGATTCTTTAAGTCTGATAAGAAACACTTACAATCTAGTCTCTCTGAAGCCTGCTATCTGGAACCTTCATCTGCAAGATAAAACCTTGGTCTCCACAACCCCCAATCATAACTCAGACATTCCTTTCTATTGATAACTCTTTCAAGAAATTGCCATTCAGAAAATCTTTGAATCTGTGTTTGACCTGGAAACCTCTGCTTCCATTGCCCCTCCTTTCTGAACCAAATCAATGTACAACTTACAAATATAGATTTATGCCTTGTGTCTTTCTAAAATGTATGAAATCAAGTGGTGGCCCAACCACCTTGGGCACATTTCTCAAGATCTCCTGAGGGTTGTGTTACAGGTCATTGGTCACTCATATTTGGCTCAGAATCAATCTCTTCAAGCATTTTGTAGAGGTTGACACCTTTTGTCAACATGTATGAGACTTCTAATTGCTCCACATTCTTGTCAGCACTTGGTATTGTCAATCTCTTTAACTATCGTAATATGTCAGTAGTAGTATCTCTTTGTAATATGTCAGTAGTAGTACTGACATATTGTAATATGTCAGTAGTTTTAATCTGTATTTCTTTAAGGATAAATGACATTAAGCATATTTTCATGTGCTTATTAGTCATTCAGATACTTGGTTTGATGAAGAGTGTGTTCAGATATTTTGCTTTTTACTTTGTTGCTCATCTCATAATTGAGTTGTAAGTTCTTTATGTATTCTGAATCCAAGTCCTTTGTCAGATGTATGGTTTGAAAATATTTTCTCCCTATATATGGCTTTATTTTTTATTTTCTTTACAATATATTTTAAAGAGCAAAGTTTTTTTTTGTATTGTTTTGTTTTCTTTGTTGACATAGGGTCTCACTCTCACCGAGACTGAAGTGCAGTGGTGTGATCATGGCTCACCACAACCTCAAACTCTTGGGCTCAAGCAGTCCTCTTGCTTCAGCCTCCTGAGTAGCCGGAACTATAGCTGCATGCCACCACACCATACCATGTCAGGCTATACATATATATATATATTTGGTAGAGACAGGGTCTTGCTATGTTGCCCTAGTTGGTTTAAAACTCCTGACCTCATTTTATAAAATAGGTCTTTCTTGAGGCTAGGCACAATAATGTATCCCAGTAATACCAACACTTTGGGAGACTGATGTGGGAGGATTGCTTGAGACCAGGAGTTCAAGACTGGCCTGGGCAAAGCAGGGAGATCCCATTTCTACAAAAAAGTTAAAAAACAATTAGCCAGGGATGGTGGTGCATACTTGTAGTCTAGCTAATGAGGTGAGAGGATCTCTTGAGCACAGTAGTTCAAGGTGGCAGTGAGTTATGATTGTACCACTGCACTCCAGTATGGGCAACAGAGCAAGTCCCTGTCTCTAAATAAAAAAAAAATAAATAAATAAAATTAATTTAACTAAATAAATTAAAATAAAAGTTTTCTTTTTTTTAAGTTCCATAATTTTTGTGTTCTATTTAAGGAACTTTTTGCCTAACGCAAGGTAACAAAGATTTTCTCCTCTGTTTTCCTCTAAAAGTTTCAGTTTTATTATGCATTTTAGTTTTAGGTCTATGATCCATGTCTTGTTACATTTTGCCTATGATGTGAGGTAAGGGTTGATAATTTTTTTTTTTTTTTTTTGCATGTGGATTTACATTTGTTTAACCACTGTTTGTTGAAAAACAATATTTTATCTATTGGGTGACCTCAGCACCTTTGTTGAAAATCAATCGACCATTTTTGTGGGGATTTATTTCTCATCTCTATTTTTTTCTATCGGTTGATATGTCTACCCTTATGCAATACCATCCTTTCTTGATTACTGTGGCTTTTATAGTAAATCTGAATATTCAGAGCACTTTCATGGCCATTATCTTATTTGAGTGTTAGAGCCCTCCAAGCTAGAACTGTCAGGGATTACCAGTATAATAACCATTTTACTGATGAGTAAAGAGTGTCACCCACCCAAGTTTACAGTTATCAGTAGACCTGGCACTAGAATACTCCCAAATATTAGTCCAGTTGTTTTACCTATGCAACCAGCAAAAATAGTAAAGAGTAACTGATTTTTACACTAATGGTACACAGTAGTACATTTTCAGATTTTTTGGAATAACAGACTCCTACTTAATCTGTGGAGGCTCAGCAAACAACTTAAGACAGTCTTAGTAATTTCAGGCTCTTCCTTGTGCAAATTAACCATTTACGTTCTGAGTAGTTGGCTTTCTGAATGGCAAATTCAACATTATTGTGTCTGCTATTGCTCTTTGGGTTAATTGGACTCCGTCTATTCTCAATTTTTTTTTTTTTTTTTTTTTTTTTTGAGACGGAGTCTCACTCTTGTTGCCCAGGCTGGAATGCAGCAGCACAATCTCCACTCACTGCAGCCTCTGTCCGCCTCCCGGGTTCAAGTGATTCTTCTGCCTTAGCCTCCTGAGTAACTTGGACTACAGGCACATGCCGCCACGGACGACTAATTTTTGTGTTTTTAGTAGAGACGGGGTTTCACCATGTTGGCCAGGCTGGTCTCAAACTCCTGACCTCAGGTGATCCGCCCGCCTCTGCCTCCCAAAGTGCTGGGATTACAGGTGTGAGCCACGCGCCCAGTCTTTATTCTTAATCTTAATCTAAATGCCAATCAGGCTTGATAGAGGAGGGGTCTTTCCAAGAAGGGAGCTGTTTTTTGGTTTTTCTCTTACTGGAACTGATTGGATTGGTTTTTTATCTTAAAAATTGTTTTCTATTGTGATTTGCTTAAAAGGCAGCCTATGACTAATAGGATCATTTTCTTCCATGCTTTGTATTCCTTTATGTTAACATTTTGTTTTCTTTATTGTCCTTCTTATTTGATGGTTTTTAAGAATTTTATTGTGTATCAAACATGTACACTCCTAGGTTTACATAAGGTAATTGTATCATTTGATATTTTCTCTTTCAGAATGAAGAAGTCAAATTCATTGAAAATGAGCTAGAGATTCAAAAGCAAAAATACTTTAAACTTCAGACTTTTGTCAGAAGCTTGATATTAGCTATGAAAGCTGACGATAAGGAACAACAGCAGGTAGGTCCCAGGAGAGAGTACTAAGCTGCAATGTATTAAGTCGAAAAGTGGTATGTCACACTTGGGTTCCTCATATATTTTCATTTTTATACTTCATTTCTGTTTGGCATGGAGGAAATATTTGTTATTTCATGACTTTTGCAAAACAGTTTTCTTGAGAATAGCTGCTCAGGTTTTCAATGCTGCTTCATTGGAAAATCAAAATAATTGATTAACATGCTTTTAATTTCAGGTTAGTCTTTAGGTGGGAAAAATAATTTTAAAATTAATTTCAAAGAAATTTCTGAAAATGTTGATAGAGACTGGGCTACCCTAACTAGAGAGGCACGTATTTTGGGAACTTTTGTGAATGAAAGAGTTAAAGCATTTCTTTGCCTCTCTTCTGGATCTTAATTTCTTGTTAACCTTCACTACAGTTCACAGATGTTTGGACATCTTCTGTTCTGTAATGTGTTGCTCATCACTAAGAAAATATGAAATTACTTTGTGAAATTCTTTGTTTCCACAGTGCATCACTTACTTTTCCCAATTTAAGTATTTGAGCATTTGAATTTTTGACTCCAAAGATGAAATTTACTGTCTTTTGCATGTTGATGTGGGTTTTTGTTTACCAGTTCTTCCCAAATTACATTTTGTGTCTCAAATATTCATGTGAAATCTATATAATAATTTGTTAGGCCTGCTAAAAACTATAGAATTATAATAAATGTTCCATTTAATATTAAATTATACCAAATTTTCATTTGAACTATATGTTATTATGCTGATTCCTTGTCACAGTTCTATAGGAGTGGTGTGAGACACAGGTAACCCTTATCTTACTTAGGAAACAGTCTCAGAGGTTTTTATTCATCAAGGAATGTCAGGAGTACAAATATTCATCTCTTATATCAAAGAAAGACAGCATGTATATAGCCCACCCCAGATATTCCTAAGGAAAAAGATTAAAGCCATAGCATCCTATAAGCCTCCTTTGTTTTTCAATGAAATAGCCTTTATATATTTTACTGAAGTGCTGAACCACAAAATCGAAACTAATGAATTTACTCATGAGGCTCAAACCAGCAAGTATATTATGTATCAAGTTTTATGAATTTTACTCCCTGTGCACCCCATCACACACACACACAGACATTCCAAGACAGTAGCTTTCATTTATCTTTGCCAGCTTAATTTAAGCATATTGGTTTATTATGTGAGTTATGTATATTCCGTGACATACTGAAAATGTGTTTATTTTTTAGAAACCTAAAAATGCAGATTTTAAATGAATAGGGGAGATAGTTTTGAACATGGTCCCAAGAGTACCGTAAATTTTAAATAAGTGTGAATAAACAAAATTAGGTACAAGCAGAGGAATAACTTGAAGTGTGGCCCTTGTTTTGAAAGTCATAGCATGGTTGTGAATTCAGAATTATATGGCCAAGTAACTAGCAAGTTTCTGTGTCTCTTGACATCTAGGACTAGTACACAGACTCCATTTTATTTCCTAATTCTAACCTCATTCTTGGTTTGGTTCTTTTCCCAATACCAATAACAAATAAGAAGTGTAACTAATGTGCATTTTTATTTTTCTCTTCCTTTCTACTTTCCCTCTGATTAAAGACTAATAAATTAATATGTGGACAAAAGTTGGCTGAAAGAGAACATGATTCAAAAATTGTAGTGAACTTCATAGCCAGTATAATCAGCACCAAATAGAAACTACTAATTTGTATAATTAAGAATGAGTATAATGAATCTCAGAATATGGTCACAAAATATAGAAGACACGAATAGTAGTCCAAAAAAGTTATCTAGGTAATCACTTAAACTACTGATCTTTACATCATGAAATATTTTTGGGTTTATTTCTGGAATTAATTTTATTCTACCTTATAAAAGACAACCATGTGTCACTGTTTTTTAATTTTAAAACAAATTTTCAGTGTTCTTCTATTAATCTTGATTTGTGTAAGTTGAGTGAGATGTGTGGTCCATAGAATATTTTGGACCATTGAAGTAGTCCAGGGTTTACAAAATGTGATAGTCTTTGACTGAAACACTAGATTACCCAAAGATTTTGTTGTTGTTGTTGTTTAAATCAATTAGCCACTTTAAAAATCAAAGTAATATTTTCAGCATTATACTTAGTCATTTGCTATGGTCTTGCTTCTGCTGATAATTCACTGTGTGTTCCTAGCCAGATCAATAGCCTTTCTTGAACTTCAATTTCTCCACTTTGCGAGTGGGATAAGAATGATTAATACTACAGAAATTGATATTCATACCATAGGGTCTAGAATAATTGTTATGGAAACTGATCATATGGAAAATGCTTTAATCTCTTGGGAAAAATGACAGTAGGTCAGAACCTGAGGATAGCTGTTGTTTATGAAACATTTGTAATAAAGAAAGTTAATTGTATTCACCTTAGTATCTGTGAAAAAGGCAGTTCCAACAACTGTTATAATCCAAAGATTTTTTCAGTTGCAAATCTAGTAAGATACTGAAAGAAGAATTCTAAAGTAGACCACATGTATTAGTAGTGCCCCATGCTGCCTCAGATATTAAAATTTTTGTATATTTTTACTGCACTCATTTTACTCAGTCAACTACTTATAATGCAGTAACAAAGAAATAAATAACAATGCTTCTCTGATTTGTAATCTCCCCACTAAAAATTAGAATATCATTTAATCTCATTATCTTGACTTTCTGACTCTAAGCACATGTTTAATGAATGTTAATTTGAATACTTTCTCCTCTTTAATATGGCATCTTCAAAATTGCAAAGTGAGCTAAATCCGTGATTATTTCACATCGAATGATCAGCCAATGTCAGAAAAGGCCCCATTGCGCTGGGATTGGTTTAGTGGTAAAACACTTTTCTAGGAGAAAATGACTCTGTGTCGTATTACTGCGATCTAGCAACTTAGAAAGCATGCATTACCTTTAAGTTAGTTTACTGTGTATATACTCAGTTCCAGCAATAAATTTATGAGAAATTCAATTTTATAAAATAAATAATAACAGCTTGTCTGCCAGATAGGGTTTAGTCTTCCCTTACATAGCCTGATAAAAATGAGAATGTTTTTATCTTGCCTCTGTGCTGCAAGGCAAGGAGTACAGGATTTGCAGCTGCCACTTCTTTTAATAAAGAGAATGAGTGCATACTGTCTTATTTCAACAGTGGATTTCATATATTCTCCAACATGCCCTTTCTGTTCCTTAATTGGGTAGTGACAAGCTTTTATCTGTTCCTATTCCCTTGGTCCTTATTTACCACTGCACCCAAAGCCCACATTACAAGTAATACTGTCTAAAAATTGTCAGATATGCTACATTATTCTTAGTATTGGAAGCAGCAAATCAGTCATTAAGTTCAAAATTCCTCGTGGTCAAGTGAACATCAGCATTGTCAGCCACATAAAACTTGATCAATCATTTATTTCTTTAGTATGGATGCATGTTCTCCAACTTCAGATAAAACAATTAGACCATGACAAAGCTTAGTTTATCGTTATTGGATTATCCTTATTACTCAAACAGAGAAATGAGTAGCCCTCCAGATACATCATTTCTACAGATAGATCCACTGATTCGGCTGTGCTCTGGTGGGTGCCTGACCATCTGTAGGTATGAATATAGCCTTAAGAAAGAAAAAATAAAATTACTTGGTCTTTTCAAGTTGTTAAAATTTAATCTAAAGTAAAATAGCTGAACGTTTTTCCGAACTGCTAAGTTCTTTCTCCTACTGAAGAACAAAATAGTGTTTTGTTAAATGCAGTCTCCTACAAAGGACAGCACAACTGGCATGAATATTTTAACAAAGAAGGCAATTTTAAATCCCTTAAACAGTGATCAATGCACACTCAAAACCAGTATGAAAATCACTAACCTCAAACACTTCAAAGCACTTGGTTCAGAAGAGTTGCTCAATTCCCTCTTAATATCCCCTTTGTGCAGGTTCCACTCTACACAATTCACACTTTCAACATCTAGAATTTTGTTACTTTCTTAATCATGTATGAAGAATTTTTTCTTTTAGGTAAGTTATTGTCTAAGATCCCAAATTATAAATTATTCTTTAAATCCAAAAAGATAATTCACCATAAGAGGACTACAACTATTAACATAAAATTGAAAAACAATCTATCCACATACTAATTGAAAAATATCATTTTTTTTTTATTCAGGCACTGCTGTCAGATTTACCTCCTGAGTTAGAAGAAATGGATTTCAATCATGCCTCGCTGGAGCCTGATGATACCTCATTCAGTGTATCTTCTTTATCAGAGAAAAATGTCTCAGAAAGTTTGTGATTTCAGTTGGAGGGAATGTTTGATACAGCCTTTTGGCTTTGTAACAGGTGTGCATTTCAAGATAACTGCATTCTGTTGCCCTGGTATTCTTTAGTTGGGAAAACGCATTGTTGAAACGGACATATTCTGTGAAGAATGTACAAGATATAATGGCTACAGTGCAAAAAAATGTAGGTGAAATTTAAAAGCATTGCTTGAGAGACTCATTTTTTAACTGATGGGACTCTGGAAAAAATTTATATTTAAGTTTCAGCAGTTTAACCCTGAAATTTGTTATGTCTAATTTCTAACCAGAGACAAAATAACTAAAGACATTTCAGCATTGCTTATCAAGTTGCTACAGCTTGATTAGCCTTGTTTTTGTAGCCATTACATCTTCTTTCTTCTTCTCTGCTTTTCCTATCATCCACATACACTTTTTCTCGGGAAAGTGGACTGAACATTTAAAACAAAACTTTAAAAAATTATTTAACTCATTATTTAATGAGTTCTCTGATTTATTTTTTAACCCCTATGAGAATTCGACTTAAGCTAATGATTGAAAATTGAAATGATTACAGGTATGTAATTGTAAATTGCTGGTGTTCTTCTATTATCTAACCCAAATATTTGTGTGGGGTTGGGGAAGCACAATGGAAAGGTAATTTAACCAACATAAAGTCAAATAAATTACGAAGTGTACAGAAACAAAATGTTGTCAAAATTAGTCTTGATGGGGATTCTTCATTACTACAAATGACAAATACTGATACAATTGACATTCTGGTAGTAAATTTGTATAACTGAGTTAGATGAAGTGTTACACAAATATTTTAAATTTATCACCATCTTTATAATTCTTTTTTAGTTCTTACATGTTATGAAACAGGAAGTCAAGGTAAGCTGCTGAGATTTTTTAAAAATTTAGTCATTCAGCTTTGCCACAGAATTTACCTCATTTCCATATGAGGCCTGTACAGAGCCATCAGCCAAGGATAGTATTCAAAAAGATTTATACTACTTTGGTTGTAAATCACAGTCTTCTGAATTCCCTGAATACTATTCTATGAGTACACACCTAAAATGGGCAAGCTACCCAGTTGTTCTATTAGTAGGTACCAGATGGCAACACACTGTAGACTGTTCTTTGCAGTTCTTCCTTTCCGGAGTACCAGATGGTATTACCAATACCCATAGAAGAAAAAATGTCAGTTTCTCCCTAAGCTCACAGTGTCATATATTTGTGACTTGGCGGTGTGCAATTGTGTTGCATGGTTAAATTACTATCTGTACCTAAAAGATTAATGAAGTAGGTAGATGGCTGTTTCAGTCATCAAGTTTCTGTTTCCAATTTGTTTTTAATTTTTGTGGGTACATAGTAGGTATTCGGATATTTTTAAAATTTGTAATTAGAGCCTAATTTGATCTTGAAATTTACTAATACCAACTTATGAACACAGAAAGACAGTCATAAATGTCTTTAACCCTGAAGTGTCCCATCCTCCCACACACACAAATAGGTAAGGTCCCACTGATAGTCTCATTTTGTCACTTATTTGTTTATATTGCTTCCACACTACTGATATGGTTCCTTTGTTAATAAGAATATTTCAGTGTTCAGATATGCTTCCTTGAGCCATATGGAGTTTTGCAAATAGTGGTTAGTATTTCTTGCTGACAAGCCAAATTCCATTCAGAGAAAGCAGCACAGAGTAACAGAACCTCAGATATTATGATTAAATATACCAGTCACACCAATTCCTCCATGAGATGAAGAGTCGCCCCCCATATACAGCAAATTTAGAAACCACTTCTTAAGTAGCATGAACAAATTCCAGGTCTTCAAGTCTCTCCTAGGGTCTGCTTCATAGTTATTGAGTTTATCTTTCAAATACAATTACTTCTGCTTCAATTTAAGCCCCTTCTTATTTGGTTCTCATTGCAAATTAAGTATAGGTATACTCTCTCCTATAACTTTTAACACTATAGATTGTATTTGTCACACATCAGCCATTAGTCACTAAATTGAAAAATACTTGTTGAGCTCCTGCTATAGAGAAGACACTGTGCTGGACACTGGTTTTCTCAGCAAACTGTAAACTTCACAAATAATTATTTCTTGTTAACATCTTCTATGATATTAATAAACCTTATTTAAATAGAATTTTTAATAGATTTAAGGTTCTGCTAGGTGTGATTCTTAGAAGGATTTCTAGTCTACAATTTTAGAGAAAGCATAGATGATCTTTCTCTCTCTGTTTAAAGTTTCATCAAAACAGAAACTATATAAATCGTAACAATACATTTAGAACTCCTTTTGACTTGAAATTTGTGTTTCAGCACCAGAATGTTTTCCTTCACCATCACTGGAATTAAAACACTTCTAAAATGAAATGTGGCTGTTCTGTAGCAAGAACCAAAGGAAATACCTGTATCTAGAGAAAAAGAACCATAATTGCCAGATTGAAATTATGCATGGTAGATTTTGAAAAAGATGTCAACGTCAAGCTTTGAAAAGTTGTTATGAAGAAAGTATATTTTTTACATATGTAGATAGGAGTTGGTTTTGAGATATGTTAGAGCAGGAAAAATTATCAGCTTATAATTACTCTTGTGAACATCTTCATGGTTGGGGATAAAAATTAACTAACTAGTGTTTCTTTCTTTAGGGCTTTGAGAGTATTAAAACAGACCTTACTATCTGAAGGCTCTCTCAGGGAGACAGAAGCCATTGTGGAAAAAAAAGAAAACTAAACTAAACAAAAAAAAAAAAAAAAACACACTTCTTTTTTCTTTCAACTACATTTCTTTGCTTTAAGCTTAGAATAGCTAAGCAGTTTTTAAGCCAGAAATGTGTATGTAAGAGCACTTACCTTCCAAAATGTGTACATACGAACAAAAAGGAAGGTATTTTCTTCTTTTCAGCCAAGCTAAACTTATTCACAAGAAAATGCGAATTGCAATTGCTCTGGAGAATAGGAAAATTAGCATATGCAAAGAAAACCTTAAAAGAAAATTGGCCTCTTCATGGAAACTGGGGATATTTTGTTGTAAGGTCAGTTATCAACAGCAGGATTGTTGTATTGCCATTACAAGCATGTGATAGAAATGTTTGTTATTGTTGGAGAAGAAAAGGCTGAGACCCAATTATACTCTATACTCTTTATTCGACCAAGACCTCAAAAGATGTCAAAGAAGCCATTTCTCCAAAGACAGCAACATCTATTGTGAGGCACTTTCATATTCAGCAATCTGTAAGTTTGTAGAAGAAAACCTAAGTGGTGAATTTAAAATAATTCTTGGCTCTAAAATTAACTTTGTTGCCTTTTTGGTGGGGGTGGTGGGAATCGGATTCAGCCCATTTCCAAGGGATAGTTTCCTCATCTCGGACAAATAGTTTGTGATCATTTTTAAAAGACATTCTGAAAACTTTAACTCCTGCCCTTCTTCCATATTACAGTTGTGTTATTCCAGAAATTTTGTCTGCTTTTTTAATATATTAGATTTTCATTCAGATCTTAAACATGCAAACATGTGATAGGTTAGCTTTTTAAGGGAATTATCCATACCACTGTATCTAAATGTTAGGTAAATGGGTAGATTTCTCTTTGAAGTTGGTATTTTCCTTGGCAGACAGCACTGTATCATGCTCTTCACCAAGCTATGCTCTGTAATGCTATAATCGAAGAGGCTACTAACTTGTGAACCTGCAGTCTACACACCATTGCTGAAAACAAACTTTGATGAAGAGCAGATTTGCTAGGGGGAAAAAGAGTAAAGTAATATTTTCATGCAAATATAATTAAAATTGTTTCATTAAAATATATACTGAGTGTATATTGCTCCACATTGAAATTTTATTTTGCATTAACTTGTTAAGTAATTAATTTTAGCAATCCTGCATCCCATTTTACTAGTACTACCTCTGAAATATACTGTCACCTTAAAACCACATCAGACTGTAATGTGAATTTTTGTAGAGTTTTTATTTAAACTTTTATAGAGGCAATAAATGATTTCCAACTAACAGACATCTATTTCTTTATTTTAATATTTATTTTTATAAGCCTTTGTGTTGTAAGCACTTTCACCTTTAAAAGTGGATTATTTTCTCCCCGAAATACGTTCTGATAAAGTGAAAAATGAAGAGAATAATAAGGTGTTGGGGGTCAAAGAAGGGAGAAAATGGAGTGCTCATGTGAAAACTGAGTTGATTTCCAAGCTGACATGTGTACTGTCCTTAACTGACTTTACTTAACTCCAATACCAGTGGAATAAAGTGAATATTTTGTAATAGACAACAAATATGTTCGGGATATTATATTTAAATGGTAACATCAGCAAGTAAATTGCCACAGTGTAACAGAGTGTTATTTTTACAAGAGTTTTTTTGTTTGTTTGTTTGTTTTGTTTTAATGTGGCGATTTTGCATCTAATTTTTCCTAGTTATCTTAGAAACTGGTTGAGCATGCTTTTAATTTGTGTGAAATATGTCTACGCCTTGTCAAAACCTTTTACCAATTAAAACTCTTCATGTTACCTAACTAGTGGGGAAGGAATGAGAAAGGGCAAGTGGTATGTTTTAAATAGCAAAACAGTAATTTTTCTTCCCAGTTGGTAAATTTTCAAAAACATTGCAAGGAGTGCATCACATACAAATATGCATCTCAAATGACTGATGTCTTTCTCAGATCTGCAAAATTATTGACTTAAGATGGTGAAATCATTTTATTTTAGATAAGTGAATGAATATCATTGCAAACCTATTTAAAAAACAAGTCAATGGATGAGTAGTTCATAAGATTGAATATTTTTCACATCAAATGAAACTAAAGAAGTTTCACATGTTTATTTATATTTCTTTATCAAAGTAATAAATGTTCATTGCAGAAATTTTAGAAAATGTGGAAAATATATTAAAAAACAACCACTTGTAATCCTATCACCCAGTAAGAATCATTATTATATTTTAGAATATTTAATTCCAGTCATTTCTTCTGCATATTATGTTCTCAAATATATATTTACAAAACTGGAATTATGCTGAATATGAAGATGTGTTCTGCTTTTTCTCTTAAAAAATGTATTGAGAGCATTTTCCCATGTGAATATGTCACAAAGGTATTTCCCCCCAATTACATTTGGACTCAGAGGGGGGAATTATTTTTTGTGTGTGTGTTTGTTTTTGTTTGTTTGCTTGTTTTTAAGCATTTTATTCATCTGAGGTTATTTTTCCCTTTTTTTTATTTTTTGAATTATTGTTGGTACACAGTAGGTGTGTATATTTAAGGGGTACAGACATGTTATGATACAGGTTTGCAGTGTGAAATGAGCACATCATGGAAAATGAGGTATCTGTCCCCTCAAGCATTCATCCTTTGAGTTACAAACAATCCAATTACACTCTGTGTGTTATTTTAAAATATACAATTAAGATATTATTAACTATATCACCCTATTGTGCTATCAAATAGTAGGTCTTATTTGTTATATCTAATTATTTATTTTCTGTACTGGTTAACCATTCCCACTTATTACACCCAACCTCCCAGCCCACCACTACCCTTCCCAGCTTCTGGTAACCATCCTACTCTCTATGTCCATTAGTCCAATTTTTTTGATTTTTAGATTCCACAAATAAGTGAGAACATGTGATGTTTGTCTTTTTGTGCCTGGCTTATTTCACTTAACATTATAATCTCTGGTTCCATCCATGTTGTTGCAAATGACTGTATCTCATTCTTTTTGATGGCTGAATAGCACTCCATTATATATATGTATCACCTTTTCTTTCTTCATTCATCTGTTGATGGGCACTAAGGTTGCTTCCAAATCTTAGCTATTGTAAACAATGTTGTAACAAAGATAGGAGTGCAGATATTTCTTTGATGTACTTATTTCCTTTCTTTGGGGTATACACCTAGCAGTGGGAATGCTGGATCGTACAAGTAACTCATTTTTAACATTTCTGAGGAACCTTCAAACTGTTCTCCATAGAGGTTGTTCTAATTTACATTTCCATTAACAGTGTACAAGGGTTCCTTTTTATCTGCAGTCTCACCAGCATTTGTTATTACCTGCCTTTTGGATACACGCCATTTTAACTAGGGTGAGATGATACCTCATTTCAGCTTTGATTTGCATTTCTCTGATGATCAATGACATTGAGCATCTTTTTATATGCCTGTTTTTCACTTGTATGTCTTCTTTTGAGAAATGTCTATTAAAATCTTTTGCCCATTTTTAATCAGATTATTAGACTTTTTCTATAGAGTTGTTTGAGCTCCTTATATTTTCTGGTGATTAATCTCTTGTCAGATGGATACTTTGCAAATATCTCCTCCCATTCTGAGAGTGTTCTCTTCTTTTTGTTGATTTTATCCTTTGCTGTGCAGAAGCTTTTTAACTTGATGTGATCCCATTTGTCCAGCTTTGCTTTGGTTGCCTCTGCATTTGGGGTCTCATTCAAGAAATCTTTGCCCAGAACAATTTCCTAAAGATTTTCCCCATTGTTTTTTTATAGTAGTTGCATGTCTTAGATTTAAGTCTTTAGTCCACTTTTCTTTAATTTTTGTATATGGCAGAGATGGGGTCTAGTTTCATTCTTCTGCATATGGATACCCAGTTTTCCTAGCTAGCACAATTTATTGAAGAGATTGTCCTCTCCCCAGCTTATGCTCTTGGCACCTTTGTCAAAAATTAGTTCACTGCAGGTACGAGGATTTGCTTCTGGGTTCTGTTCTATTCTGTTACACTGGTCTACGGGTCTGTTTTTATGCCAGAACCATGATTTTTTGTTAACTATTGCTCTGTAATATAATTTGAAGTCAGATAATGTGATTTTTCCAGTTTTGCTCTTTCTGCTTAGGATAGCTTTGGCTAGCCTAGGTCTTTTGTGGTTGTATATAAATTTTAGAATGGTTTTTCATATTTCTGTGAAGAATGTCATTGGTATTTTGATAGGAATTGCATTCAATCTGTAGATTGCTTTGGGGAGTATGGACATTTTAACAATCTTGATTTTTCCAATACAGGAACATGGAATAATATTCCATTTTGGGGGGTTCTCTTAAATTTCTTTTATCAATGTTTTATAGTTTTCATTATAGTGGTCTTTCACTTCTTTGCTTAATTCCTAGGTATTTATTGTGTGGTTATTGTAAATGGAGCATTTTTTTATGTTTCTTTTTTTTTTAACACTACACTGTTAGCATTTAGAAATGGCACTAATTTTTGTATGTTGATTTTTGATCCTGAAATTTTCCTGAATTTGTTAATCAGTTTTAATCATTTTTTTTGTGGAGTCTTTAGATTTTTCCAAATGTAAGATTATATCATCAGACAATTATAATTTAACTTCTTTGCTTCCAATTTGCATATGCTTTATATCTTTCTCTTGTCTGACTGCTCTATCTTAGAATTCCAGTACTATTTTGAAGAACAGTAGTTAGAGTGGGCATCCTTGTCTTGTTCCAGATCTTAGGCAAAAGGCTTCCAGCTTTTTCTCATTCAATCTGATATTAGCTGTGGGTCTGTCATATATGGCTTTTATTATGTTGAGGTATGTTCTTTCTATACCCAATTTTTTCAGGGTTTTTATTAAGAAAATATGTTGAATTTTCTCAAATGATTTTTCAGCATCAATTAAAATGCTCATATGGTTTTTATCCTTCATTATGTTGATATGATGTTGATTTGTGTATATTGAACGATCGTTGCATCCCAGGGATCTAACTTGTCATGATAAATAATCTTGCTAACGTATCATTAAACTATCTTGGCTTGTATTTTATTGTGGATTTTTGTATCAATATTCATCAGAAATATTGGCCTGCAGTTTTCTTTTTTCTCTCTCTTTCTCTCTCTTTCTTTCTTTCTTTCTTTCTTTCTTTCTTTCTTTCTTTCTTTCTTTCTTTCTTTCTTTCTTTCTTTCTTTCTTT
>NW_012116833.1:1474751-1513820 GCF_000951035.1 Colobus angolensis palliatus | reverse complement strand
TTCTTTCTTTCTTTCTTTCTTTCTTTCTTTCTTTCTTTCTTTCTTTCTTTCTTTCTTTCTTTCTTTCATGTGCCTGTGTCTGCTTTTGGTATCAGGGTAATATTTGACTTGTAGAATGACTTTGGAAGTATTCCTTCCTCCTCTATTTTTTGTAATAGTTTGGGCAGGACTGGTATTGATTCTTCTTTAAATGTTTGGTAGAATTCAGCAATGAAATCATCAGGTCCTGAGCTTTTCTTCAGTGGGAGACATTTATTATGGCTTTGATTTTGTTACTTATTTGTCTGTTCACATTTTGGATTTTCCTGGCTCAATCATAGTAGGTTGTAGGTATTTCTTCTAGGTTTTCTAATTTATTGGCATATAGTTGCTCATAGTAGCCATTAATGATCCTTTGAATTTCTTCAGTATCAATTGTAAAGTCTGCTTTTCCATTTCTGATTTATTAATATCTTTTCTCTTTCTTTCTTAGTTGTCTGGCTAAAGTTTTGTCAATTTTGTTTAATTTTTCAAATAAAAATTTTTGCTTCATTGATCTTTCATATTGTGTTTTTATTACTTCAGTTTTATTTCTGCTCTGTTCTTCATTATTTATTCTTCTTATTTTGGGTTTGGTTTGCTCTTGCTTTTCTAGTTTTTCAAGATGCAAATTGTTCATTTGAAGTTTTTCTTTTTCTTTTTCTTTCTTTCTTTTTTTTTTTTGAATGTAGGCACTTATAGCTATAAACTTCCTTCATAGTACTGCTTTTCTGCATACCATAGGTTTTGGTATGTTGTGTTTTCATTACCATTTGTTTCAAAAAGTTTGTAAAGTTCCTTCTTAATTTCTTTGTTGACCAACTGGTCATTCAGGGGCATATTCGTTTATTTTCCACGTATTTGTATAGCTTCCAAAATTCCTCTTTTTATTCATTTCTAGTTTTATTTCTTTGTGGTCAGATAAGATGGTTGATATTACTTCAATTTTTCAAACCTTTTAAGACTTGTTTTGTGACCTAACGTATGGTCTATTTTTTATTGTTTATTTATTTTTTATTATACTTTAAGTTCTAGGGTACATGTGCACAATGTGCAGGTTTGTTACAAATGTACACATGTGCCGTGTTGGTGTGCTGCACCCACCAACTCATCATTTACATTAGGCATATCTCCTAATGCTATCCCTCCCCCCTTCCCCCACCCCACAACAGGCCCCAGTGTGTGATATTTCCCTTCCTGTGTCCAAGTGTTCTCATTGTTCAGTTCCCACCTATGAGTGAGAACATGCAGAGTTTGGTTTTCTGTTCTTGCGATAGTCTGCTGAAAATGATGGTTTCCAGTTGCATCCATGTCCCTACAAAGGACATGAACTCATTCTTTTTTATGGCTGCATAGTATTCCATGGTGTATATGTGCTACATTATCTTAATCCAAAACATATGGTCTATTTTTTAAACAATCCATGTGCTGAGGAAAAGAATGTGTATTATTCAGCTCTTGAGTGAAACGTTATATAAATGTCTATTAGATTCATTTTGTCTATAGTGCGGATTAAGTCTGATGTTTCTTTGTTGATTTTCTGTCTGGAAGACCTGTCTAGTGATGAAAGCGGGGTGTTAAAATCTCCATCTATTTTTGTATTGGGGTCTATCTTTCTCTTTAGTTCTAATAATACTAATTTTATATATCTGGGTGCTGCAGTGTTAGGTGCATATGTATTTAAAATTGTTATATCGTATTTCTAAATCAACCCCTTTATTATTATATAGTGACCTTCTTTATCTGTTTTTATAGTTTTTGTTTGGAAAGCTCATATAGTTTTGCCTGATATAAGCATAGCGACTCTTACTCTTTTTTGGTTTCCATTGGCATGGAAGATCTTTTTCCAACTCTTTATTTTCAGTCTATGTGTGTCTCTATAGGTGAAGTATTTTTCTTGTAGGGAAAAGATCAATGAGTCTTATTTTTCATCCATTGAGGGAGTCTGTGTCTTTTAATTGCAGAGTTTCATTTATTTGCATTCAGTATTATTATTGATAAGTGAGGACTTACTCCTGCCATTTTGTTATTTGTTTTATGGTTGTTTTATGGTCTTCTCTTCCTTCTTTCTTACCTTCCTGTCTTCCTCTTGTGAGGGTGATTTTCTCTGGAGATATGGTTTAGTTTTTTGCTTTTTATTTTTTGCATATCCATTGTATGGTTCTGGGTTTGAAGTTACCATGAAGCTTGTCAATACTATCTTATAACCCATTATTTTAACCTAATAACTGCTAAACACTATTTGCATGAACAAACAAGCAAAAAATTAACTATTAAAAACTGTGTGCCTTAACTTCTTCTTACAACTTTTTAACTTTTTGTTGCTTCAATTTGTTAATATATCTAATTATACTGTCTAAGTCTTGAAAAGTTGTAGTTATTTTTGATTGGTTCATCGTTTAGTCTTTCTGCTCAGAATAAGAGTTTACACACTACATCTACAGTGTTATAATATTCTGTGTTTTTCTGCGTATTTACTATTACCATTGAGTTCTGTACCTTCAGATGATTATTGCTCATTAATGTTCTTTTCTTTCTGGTTGAAGTACCACCTTTAGTATTTCTTGTAGGACAGGTCTGGCATTTATGAAATCATTCAGCATTTGTTTGTCTCAGAAAGTCTAATTTTCCTTCATGTCTGAAGGATATTTTCACTGGATGTACTATTCTGGGTTAAGTTATTTTCCTTCAGCGTGTTAAGTATGTCATGCCATTCTCTCCTGGCCTGTAAGGTTTCCATTGAAAAGTCTGCTGCCAGGTATATTGGATCTCTATTGTATGTTATTTACTCATTTTCTCTTGCTGCTTTTAGGATCCTTTCTTTATCCTTGACCTTTGGGAGTTTGATTATTAAATGCCTTGAGGTAGTCTTCTTTGGGTTAAATCTGTTTGGTGTCATATAACCTTCCTGTACTTGGATATTGATATCTTTCTCTAGGTTTGGGAAGTTCTCTGTTATTATCCTTTTGAATAAATTTTCTTCCCCTATCTTATTATCTACCTCCTCTTTAAGGCCAATAACTCTTATTTAACACATTTGCTCTTTTGAGGCTATTTTCTAGATTCTGTAGGCATGCTTCATTGGTTTTCTTTTTTCTTTTGTGTCCTATACCTATGCATTTTCAAATAGCCTGTCTTCAAGCTCACTAATTCTGTCCTATTCTTGATCAATTCCACTATCGAAGGACTCAAATGCATTCTTCAGTATCCCAATTGCATTTTTCAGCTACAGAATTTCTGCTTGATTCTTTTCAATTATTTCAATCTATTTTTTAAATTTATCTGATACAATTTTGCATTCCTTCTCTGTGTTATCTTGAATTTTTTTATAGTTTCTTCAACACAGCTATTTTGCAATCTCTGTCTGGAAGGTCATGTATCTCTATTTTTCCAGAACTGGTTCCTCGTGCCTTATTTAGTTCATTTAGTGAGGTCATGTATTCCTGGATGGTGTTGATGCAAGTAGATGTTCTTCAGTGTCTGAACATCGAGGAGTTAGGTATTTATTGTAGTCTTCACTATCTGAGCTTATGTGTAGCTGTCCTTCTTGAGGAGGCCTTTCAGATATTTGAAAGGAATTAGGTGTTGTGATCTAAGTTGTATCTGCTTCAAGAAGCAACCCAAGTTCAGTAATGCTCTAGTTATTGCAGACTTGTAGAAGTATCACTTTGATGGCCTTGGACCAATCCAGGAGAATTCTCTGGATTATCAGGCAGACTCTTTTTCCCTTCCTCTACTTTCTCCCAACATACAGAGTCTCTCTTTCTGTTCTGAGCCACCTGGAGCTGGTGGTGGAGTGACACAAACATCACCACTACTATGACTGCACTGGTTCAGACCTGAAGCCAGCACAGCATTGGGTCTCACCCAATACCTGCTGTAATCACTCCGTGGCTATGGCCTATGGTCACTCAAGGCCCTAGGCTCTATAATCAGCAGTTGGCAAAGCCAGCAAGGTGTGTTTCCTTCCCTTCAGGTTGATGAAGTCCCCCAGGCCCTGGGTGGGTTCATAAGTGCCATCTGAGGGTCAGGGACTAGAGTCAAAAGCCTTAGAAGTGTACCTGGTGTTCCATTGTATTGTGGCTGAACTGGCACAAAAACCCCAAGACACAATCCTTACCCACTCTTCTCTCCTCTTTCCAAAGGCAGAGGAGTCTCACCCTGTAGCTACCACCACCCCAGGCCATGAGGAGTACTGCCAGACTACCTCCCATGTTTCCTTAAGGCCCAAGGTCTCCAAAGTCATTTTGCTGTGAATGCTTCCTGGTCCAGGACTCACCATCCTGGGAACTGGACACTCCTTTAGCCCAGGGCAAGTCCAGAAATGCTGTCCAAGAGTCAAGTCCTATAATCAGGGATGACAAAAGCCTGCTTGGTTCTCTACCATCTGTGGCTGTGCTGGTAACTAAGGTGCAAGACAGTCACCTTTACTTTTCCCTCTGCTTTTCTTAAGCAGATAGAATTTTGCCCCATAACCACCACATCTGGTTATGTGCTGAGTGTCACCTGAAGCCAGCAAGTCTCAGAGGCTCGCCAAGGCACTCGATATAGTATATGGGTATTGCTAGAGGGTATTCAGGGCTGAAGGGCTCTTCAGTTAGCAGGTGATAAATGCCGCCAGGACTGGGTTCTTTCCTGCAAGACAACAGGTTCAATTCTGACCCAGGGTGTGTCTAGAAATGTGGTCTGGTGGTTAGGGCCAGAAACAGGGGCCTCACAACTCTGACTGGTGCCTTATACTGCTGTGGCTGAGCTCGCATCCAAGATACAAGACAAAGTCCTCCCAACTCTTTCCTCTCTTCTTCTCAAGTGAAAGGAAGGAGTCTCTTTTGGAGCCAGGAACTGTGCAGCCTGGGGAAGAGAAGGGTTGATGCCAGCACTCCTTGGGCTGCCCCAACTGATGTCTCAGTATGTCACGTGCCCACTACCCACTCTCTCTGGACCTAGTTCAACACTAGGATTCGCCTAAGCACTGCAGTCTTTGTGGCCTAGACCGCCTTTTTTTTTTTTTTTCTTCTTTTGACAGAGTCTCACTCTGTTGCCCAGGGTAGTGTGCAGTGGCACAATTTCTCAGCTCACTGTAACCTCTGCTGTCCCTGTTCAAGCAATTCTTGTGCCTCGGGCTCTGGAGTAACAGGGACTACAGGTGCCCGCCACCACACCCTTGGGACTACAGGTGACTGCACTATGCCCGGCTAATTTATTATTGTTATTATTATTATTATTTTGTATTTTTAGTAGAACCAGGGTTTCACTATGTTGGCCAGGCTGGTCTCGAACTCCTTACCTCAAGTGATCCACCTACCTCGGCCTCTCAAAGTACTGGAACTACAGGAATGAGCCACCTCGTCCATTCTAAAACTTGAGAGGGATAAATATAGGACTTCTAGAAGTCTTGAGGGAATTATCACAATTGAGTCCACTAAGTGGCTGATGGGCAGGAGAGAGGAAATTCTAAATTCTAAAATCTAGAAGATTAAAGTTGTGTATAGTAGTAAAATGAAGGAGTTAGGATCAAATGTTTTAAGAGTTAAGTTGTGGGGGCAATTCTCAAGTTTTAACACTTACTGGCAATGTGGTCTTAGGACAAGTTATTTGACCTCTGTGTATTTCAGTTCCTTTTCAAGATGTGAATAATGATAGATAGTAACTATCTCAGCGGGTTGTTGTGAGAAATATAATAACCTGTCATAAAGTGCTTCGTGTAGTGCCTAGGACACAGTAAGTGCTCAGTAAATGTTAGCTAATACTGTTATTATTACTTCTAGAAAAGGATATTGAAGGAAGTCAAAGACAACTTCGACCTAACAATTTTGCCCTGGGCATAGATGGCCCAAGGAAAACATTTGGGAGAATCAAAACAGCACTCAAAACAGTTTCACCTAAATATGGTATATGACTAGCATAGTTTTCACATTTAAAGGGCAGCACAATTTTATTGTTCATGCCCTCAGTGGTCTTCTCACTGCCTTAGAGAGTTACTAGGCCTACCAATCAAAGAGCTGCTATGGGAACTGGGCAAATCTGGCACACTATCTTTCATTCAATAATATATCGATGCTATGCAGCCATAAGAAAGGATGAGTTCATGTCCTTTGTAGGAACATGGATGCAGCTGGAAACCATCATTATCAGCAAACTATCACAAGAACAGAAAACCCAACACTGCATGTTCTCACTCAGGTGGAAACTGAACAATGAGAACACTTGGACACAGGAAGGGGAACATCACACACTGGGGCCTGTTGTGGGGTGGGGGAAGGGGGGAGGGATAGCATTAGGAGATATACCTAATGTAAATGATGAGTTAATGGGTGCAGCATACCAACATGGCACATGTATACATATATAACAAACCTGCACGTTGTGCACATGTACCCTACAACATAAAGTATAATTTAAAAATACATGTTGATGCCATACAACATTTTAAAAAATAGCTATTTCTTTAAAAATGCATTTAACTTTATATATCAAATGTTGGTCTCCAGCTCAATGTGTGTATGCATGCAGATGAATATCTGACACAGATCTTTGAAATCGCTTGCAGAAATTTTAGTTTACTTACTTTGTTTTTGCTTGTCATTAGTTTTCAATCAAGTGAATTCTAGCCACTTATTGCTGGTTCTAGAATAGATAAACTAATCTATTTTTATCAAGCATATTTTATTTATCATGAGAATCTCTACCTTTTTTTTCTAACTGCACATTACATATTTAAATGTAGCTTCCTTCCAATCTATTCATGAACATACATTTTGCTTTCTTTTTTTTTTTTTTTTTAAATCAGCTTTTACTTTTGTTTCAGAGGATACATGTGTAGGTTTCTTACATGGGTATATTGTTTAGACAAATATAGGCAAGAAGAGAAGACCAAATGCCACACGTTTTCATTTTCAAGTGGGAGCTAAACAGCGAGTACACATGGACACAAAGATAGGAACAATAGATACTGGGGTCCACTAGAGAGAGGAGGGAGGGAGCAGAACAAAGTTTGAAAAACTGCCCAAGTAATGGGATCATGTGGACACATTTTGCTTTCTAATGGTTATCTTTCTAATCCTATGCCATTTAAAAATGCCTAGTTTACCCTTGCATTAAGGATTTCACAACCTGTATCTCCGCTGGCACCCTGGGTCAGAGGAAAGGGTGATTTACCATTGTTAAACCTATTTATTGCACATAAGGCTATTTTTCTAAATCTACTAATATAGGTCTTGGAAAAATTAAACGAATATTTCAATTGATTGATTTTCTTTTCTTTTCTTTTTCTTTTTTCTTTTTTTTTTTTTGAGACGGAGTCTTTCTCTGTTGCCCAGGCTGGTGTCCAGTGGCGCGATCTCGGCTCACTGCAAGCTCCGCCTTCCGAGTTCAAGCCATTCTCCTGCCTCAGCTTACCGAGTAGCTGGGACTACAGGCGCCCACCACCATGCCCGGCTAATTTTTTTGTACTTTTGGTAGAGACGGGGTTTCACCGTGTTAGCCAGGATGATCTCGATCTCCTGACCTCGTGATCCGCCCGCCTTGGCCTCCCAAAGTGTGGTGCTGATTAATTTTCTTATATAGCCTCATAAATTATTGTATTCACGTTTCACTTCTAAAGCATTCACCAATATGTTAACAAAAAAAAAAAAAAAAAAAAAAAAAAAACGCCAATAACAAAAAGTTAAGACAAGAAACAAGAGACCTCAGGTTCACTTAGATAAGAAATACTGACCCATTTGGATACAAATGTTTGCTGGAAATCAGGAAGATAAAAAAGAATTCAGGTACAGAAATTTAGAAAACTCTATAATGAAGACAACATCAAGTTCAAAATGCAATGAAACTACTATTCAATAATTAATGTTTCTCCTTATCCTAATTAGAAACTCATAAAGTCCTAGGCATTAGTCTTTAAAAAAATTTTATTGGCTTTCTCTAGTACAAACATTTTTATCAGAAGGGGCTGAAACTTTTAAGACAATAAGTTCTTGGATCCTAGCATGTATGTCCTTGCCTCTCCTTTCAACAATTAGATACAGTGTATTGTGGTATAGTAGAAAGAATACTGGCATGTGTTATTTGTTTACCATATAAATTCCTTAAGCCTCAGTTTCTTCATCTGTGAAATGGGAATAATAATTCCTTATCTGATTGTCTCTTACAGTGATTGTGAAAATCAAATGAACTACTTTTAAAAACTCTTTACAATTTACAAAGCACTGCAGAAATGCAAAAGTTTAACACCTATTAATCAAGTATTTACTGGTTGCCTAGATATTCAAATCTATATGGGCACTGCCGGATATATGGAAAGGGCTATGATTTCTGGCTCCCAGGAGCTTGATGTACTGTGAAAAATTAGACTTAAACAGATGAAATGTAACGTGAAAGACATCACACAAGTGTTAAATGTTATGGTATGATTGCTAGGGGATTGGTGGAGAGTTATTGTGCGGAGACCTCAATGAGGTATAGCAGTCAAATGAAACTTTGTGTAAAAGGATAATTATGAGTTGAATCAGATCCAATTAAGGCCTATTCAGCCAAGTGTTCATCCCAGATGACCACCAAGATATAATATAAATAAAATATATGATTGTTCTCACAGGTTTAAAGAGAGTTTCCAAATATTTTATTAGCTTTCCTCAAAGCACTGTCCATTACATATTCACAACTGAGAATATATTTCAGTCCTGCTTGAACTTGTTTTTATTTTGTGTCTGTACTCACATAATTAATATGTATTTAACTGATATTATGTGTCAGACATTGTACTGGGTGCTAGATACTCTGACCTCATAAAACAAGTTCATTGATTTAATATTCTCTATGTAGATTCATAGAATATTAGGGCTGAAGAACATATTAGAGTTTCTCTGGATCAAATCTCTCAGAAATGTACAGAAAAGTAAAATTGTGCTGAAAGAGATGACATCATTAACTCAAGATCTCACAGAAAACAAAAGGTAAAACCAAAACTACACTCTAGGTCTCTTCCTGGCCGGGGCAGTGTGTTTTCCATCAAAAAAGATTATTTAATAGTACCTTATTTGAGTTACCCTACTCCTACTTCTTTAAGGCAATGGTTCTCAAACTTAAAAATTCATAAGAATCATGGAGTTAGGTGATTTGTTTAAAACGTAAAGATTTGGGCCTTATACCTAGAGATTCGGAAACAATTGGATTCCAAAGTATCATTCTTTTTATAATTTTTTTATTTTCAATGTTTCTATTTTATCTATTTATTTATTGTTATGTTTCAGGGTACATAGTAGGAGTATATATTTATGAGGTACATGAGATGTTTTGATACAGGCATGCAATGTGAAACAAGCACATTATAGAGAATGCGATATCCAACCCCTCAAGCATTTATCTTTGAGTTGCGAACAATCCAGTTACACTCTTTACATTATTTTAAAATGTACAATTAAGTTATTATTGACTATATAATCCTACTGTGCTATCAGATAGTAGTTCTTATTCATTATTTCCATCTTTTTGTGTACCCGTTAACCATTCCCACCGCCCCCCGCCAACCCCCAATACCCATCCCAGCGTCTCCTAACTATCCTTCTACTCTCTGTGTTCATGAGTTCATTGTTTTGATTTTTAGATCCCACAAATGAGTGAGAACATGTGAGGTTTGTCTTTCCATGCCTGGCTTATTTCACTTGACACAATGATCTTCAGTTCCATCCACGTTGTTGCAAATGACTGGATGCTGTTTTGTGTCATGGCTGAATAGTAAGTACTCCATTGTGTATAAGTACCACATTTTGTTTATCTATTCATCTGTTGATAGACACTTAGGTTGCTTCCAAATCTTAGCTATTGCAAACACTGCTGTAACGAACATAGGAGTGCAAATATCTCTTCCATATACTGATTTTCTTTCTTTTGATATATACACAGCAGTGGGATTGCTGGATCATATGGTAGCTTAATTTTTAGATTTTTGAAGAAATTTCAAACTGTTCTCCATAGTGATTGTACTAATTTACATTCCCACCAACAGTGTACAAGGGTTCCCTTTTCTCCAGTTCCTCACCAGCATTTGTTATTGCCTCTCTTTTGAATATAAGCCATTTTAACTAGGGTGAGATTATATCTCATTTTAGTTTTGATTTTCATTCTCTGATAATCAATGATGTTAAGCATTTTTTCATATGGCCTGTCTGGCACTTGTATATCTTTTTTTATTTTAGAAATGTCTATTCAAATCTTACCCATTTTTAAAAATCAGATTATTAGATTTTTTTCCTATAGAGTTCTTTGAACACCTTATAGATTCTGGTGATTAATTCATTGTCAGATGGGTAGTTTGCAGATATTTTCTCCCATTCTGTGGGTTTTTGCTTCACTTTGTTGATTGTATCCTTTGCTGTGGAGAAGCATTTTAATTTGATGTGATCCCATTTGTCCATTTTTGCTTTGATTGCCTGTGCTTGTGGAATAGTGCTTAAGAAATTTTTGCTCAGATCAAGGTCTTGGAGAGTTTTCCCAATGTATTCTTGTAGTAGTTTCACAGTTTGAGGTCTTAGATTTTAGCTGTTAATTCATTTTGGTTTGATTTTTGGATATGACGAGAGATAGGGTTCTAGTTATATATTCTTCTGCCTATGGATATCTAGCTTTCCCTGCATCATTTATTGAAGAAACTTTGTTTTCCCAGTACATATTATTGGCATTTTTGTCAAAAATGAGTTCACTGTAGACGTGTAGATTTGTTTATGGGTTCTCTGTTCTGTTACATTGGTCTGTCTGTTTTTATGTCAGTACCATGCAGTTTTGCTAACTATATCTCTGTAGTATAATTTGAAGTCAAGTAATGAGATTCCTCCAGTTTTGATCTTTTTGCTTAAGGTAGCTTTAGCTATTCTGGGTCTTTTGTGGTTCAATATAAATTTTAGAATTTTTTTTTCTATTTCTGTAAATAGTAATATCGTTGGTGTTTTGGCAGGGATTGCATTGAATCTGTAGATTTCTTTGAGTAGTGTGGGCATTTTAACAATACTGATTTTTTTAATCCATGAACATACTATATCTTTCCATTTTTCCTGCCCTCTTCAATGAGTTTCATCAATGTTTAGTAGTTTTCATTATAGAGATATTTCACTTCATCAGTTAATTCCCAGGTGTTTAATTTTATTTGTGGCTATCACAAATGGAATTACATTTTTTATTTATTTTCTGGATTTTTCACTATTGGCATGTAGAAATGCTAGTGATTTTTGTATGTTGATTTTGTATGCTGCAACTTTACTGAATTTATTAATCAGTGCTAATAGGTTTTTGTGGAGTGGTTAAACTTTTCCAAATACAGGATCATATCACCTGCAAGTGAGGATAATTTGAATTCTTCCTTTCAGATTTAGATGCCCTTTCTATCCTTCTCAAGTCTGATTGCTCTAGCTAGGATTTCATAACAGGAGTAAAAGCAGATATTCTCACTGTGTTCCAGATCTTAGAGGAAAGGATGTTATTTTTTCAGCATTCAGTGTGATACTAGCTGTGGATCTGACGTATATGGCTTTTATTGTGTTGAGGTGTGTTCCTTCTATACCCAGTTTTCTGAGGGTTTTTATCATGAGGAGATGTTGGATTTTATCAAATGCGTTTTCAGCATCAATTGAAAGGATCATATGGTTTTTGTTATATATTCTGTTTATATGATGTATCACATTGATTTGCACATGTTGAAACATCTTTACATTTCAGGGATAAATTCCATTTAGTCATGCTGAATCATCTTTTAATTGTATTATTGAATTTGGTTTGTTATATTAGTAATTTGTTGAGAAATTTTGCATCAATATTCATCAGTTATTGGTCTGCAGGGGTTTTTTGTTTTGGGTTTGTTTATTTATGTGTCTTTGTCTTGTTTCGGTATCTGGGTAATGCTGGCCTCATAGAATGAGTTTGGAAGTATTATCTCCTCCTCTCTTTTTTGGAATGGTTGAGGTATGACTGATATCTCTTCTGTAAATGATTGGTAGAATAAAGCAGTAAAATCATAGGGTCTCAGACTTTGATCAGTTTGGTCTGTAGTACAGATTAAGTCTGATGTTTCTTTGTTGAATTTTTATCTGGAAGATCTGTCTAACACTGAAAGTCTGGTGCTGAGGTCTCCAGCTATTACTGTATTGAAGTCTGTCTCTTCATATCTCTAATAACATTTGCTTTTTATAAAGTATAGTGACTCCTGCTCCTTTTAGGTTTCCATTGGCATGGAAATTTTTTTCCATCCCTTTACTTTCAATCTATGTGTATCTTTATAGGTAAAATGCATTTCTTGTAGGCAATAGATCAATCAACTTCATTGTTTTATCCATGCAGTCACTCTATGTCTTTTGATTGGAGAGTTTATATTTATATTCAATTTTGTTATTGTTAAGACTTACTCCTTCAATTTTGTTATTATGTTTTTCTGGTGAGTATGTGGTCTTTTCCTTCTTTCTTTCCTTCCTGTATTAATTTTTGTGAAGGTGATTTTCTTTGGTGATAAGATATAGTCTTTTTGCTTTTCATGTATATCAGTTGCATTTTTTTTTTGGTTGGATGTTACCATGAGACATGCAAATACTGTCTTGTAACCTATTATTTTATACTAATAGCACTGTTTGCATAACCAAACAAGTGAAAAAATAACTAATAAAGATTATATGCCTTAACTGTGTACCCCACCTTTAAATATTTAGTTGTTACTGCTTATGTCTTTTTGTATTGTCTATATCTTGAAAAATTGTTGTGATTATTTTTATTGGCTTATTATTTCATATTTCTACTTAAGAATAGTTTACATCTTGCAGTTACAGTGTTATAATATTCTGTGTTTTTCTGTGTAGTATTACTAGTTAGTGTTGTACCTTCAGATAATTTCTCATTGCTGATTAAAGTAATTTTCTTTCTGATTTAAGTAGTCCTTTTCACATTTCTTGTAGGACAACTCTGGTGCTGATGAAACCCCTCAGTTTTTGTTTGTCTAGAAAGCCTTTCTTTCTCCTTCATGTTTGAAGGATGATTTTGCCAGATATGCCATTCTAGGATGAAAGTTCTTTTCCCTCAGCATTTTAAATATATCATGTTACTCTCTCCTGGTCTGTAAGGTTTCCACTGAAAAGTCTGCTGCTGGACCTATTGGAGCTCCATTGTGTGTTCTTTCTTTTTGGCTGCTGTTTTTAGGATCCTTTCTTAGTCTCTGACTTTTGTGAGTTTGATTATTAAATACCTTGAGGTAGTCTACTTTGGGTTAAATCTGCTTGGTGTTCTATCACCTTCTTGAACTTCATTATTGATATCTTTCTCTAGGTTTGGGAAGTTCCATGTCATTATCCTTTTGAATAAACTTTCTATCCCTAACTCATTCTCTACTTTCTCTTTAAGGCCAATAACTTTTAGACTCACCCCATTGAGGCTATTTATTACATCCTGTAGGTGTACTTCATTGTTTTTTTCTTTTGTCTCTACTAACTGTATATTTTCAAATAGCCTGTCTTCAAGCTCACTGTTTTTTTCTTCTGCTTCATCAGTTCTGCTATTAAAGGACTCCCATGCATTCTTCAGTATGCCAATTACATTTTTCAACTTTAGAATTTCTACTTGATTCTTTTAAATAATTTCAATCTCTTTATTAAATTTTAAATATCTTTGTTAAATTCTGACAGAATTCTGAGTTCTTTCTCTGTGTCATCTTGAATTTGTTTGAGTTTCCTCAACACAGCTATTTTGAATTCTCTGGCAGAAAGATACACATATCTGTTTCTCTATGATTGGTCCCTGGTGCCTTATTTAGTTCATTTGGTGAGGTCATATTTTCCTGAATGATCTTGATGCTTGTAGATATTCATCTGTCTCTAGGCATTGAAGAGTTAGGTATTAATTGCAGTGTTCACAGTCTAGGCTTGTTTTTACCTGTCCTTGGGAGGGCTATCCAGATATTTGAAAGGACTTGGGTGTTGTGATCTCAGCTGTATCTGCTTTAGAAAGGATGCCAAGGCCAGTAACGCTGTGGTTCTTGCACACTCTTAAGGTACCACCTTCACGGTCTTGGAAAAAATCCAGAACAATTACATGGATTACAAGAGACTCTTGTTCTCTTTCCTTACTTTCTCACAAACAAATGCGGACTCTTTCTCTGTTCTTAGCTACCTGGAACTGAGGATGGAGTGCCACAAGCACCCTTGTGGCCAACACCCCCAGGCCTTCTGTGAGTCAGACCTGAAGCCAGCATAGCACTTAGTCTTGTCCAAGGCCTTCTGTAACCAATCCCTGGCTATTGCCTATGTTTGCTCAGAGCCCTGGGGCTCTACAGTCAGTAGGTGGCAATGCCAGCCAGGACTGTGTCCCTTCAGGGTGACAAGGTCCCCCAGGCCTCAGGCAGGTCTAATGGAGCCAGGGCCTAGAGTAAAAAGCCTTACAATTCTACATGGTGTTCTACTGTCCTGTAGCTGATCTACCACTCAAACCACAAGATGCAGTCCTTCCCCATACTTCCCTCTCCTTTCCAAAGGCAGAGGAGCCTCACCCCGTGGCCATGGTCACTTCAGGCCCACAGAGATTACTGCCAGACTTCTGCCAATGTTTCCCTAAGGCCCTAGGGCTGTTCATTCAGCTTGTGTAAATGATGCCTGGCCTTGAACTCACCCTTCATGGCAGTGGACACTCATCTTGCCCAGGGCAGGTCCAGAAATACCTTCAAAGAGTTGAGTCCTTGAATTGGGGACCCCAAGAGGCCCTTTTGTGCTCTTTTCCCCTGTGGCTAAGCTGTTGCCTAAGTTGCAAAACAAAGATCCCTTTACTTTTACTTCCATATTTCTGAAGTAGAAGGAATCTCACCCTGTAGACACTCCAGCCAGTTGAGGATATGCTGAGTCTCACCTGAAGCTAGCAAGTCTCAGGGTCTCATCAAAAACCCTCAGCTTCGTACCTGGGTATCACTGATGGTTATTCAGGCCCCAAGGGACCTCAGTTAGCTGCTGATGAAACCTGCCAGGACTGGGTCCTTCCTTTCAAGTCAATGGGTTCTATTCTGGTCCACAAAATCAGGTAAGCACTCATAGTACCTGGTTTTAACTTCATGTTTCTTAAGGAGGCACTGAAGAGGTAGAAAAAAATATCTCAAATCACTGACATACTTAGACATATCTTCGAGCTGGGGCATCATGACTCTAACCAGTGCTGTATCTTGCTGTGGCTGAGCTGGTATCCAAGATGCAAGACAAAGTCCTCCCCAATCTTCCCTCTCCTCTTCTCAAGTAGAAGGAAGAAGGATCTTTAGGATCCATGAACTGTGCAGCCTGGTGTTAGGGGAAGGAAGATGCCAGCACTTCCACAGCCATCCCAGTTGGTGTCTCAATAGGCCACGTGCCCCCTCCTCCAGTCCATTGGCTCTGGGCTAAATTCAGCACTAGGACTTGCTTGGGTGTTGCAGTCTTCATAGACTAGCCTGACTTTTAAGTTTATTTGGAGCCCCAGAGTGCTTTAACCTGTGGTGACTAGGTTTGCAGGAACTCAAGCTCTGACTACTGAGATCCATAATTCCATTCTTACTAGGACTGGTTTAAATGCTCCCTCTATGTGTGGGCGCCAGCTGAATTTGGTCTGGTTTTCCTTTCTGCTATAACAAGAAGCACTGAGTTTCATGCCCTACAATTACTGGTTTTCTCTCTCTACAGGGCACAGAAACACTCTCCACACCATGCTACCACTGCCGGGGGGTGGGGGAGAGGTAATGTCAATGATTTGAGGTTGTTTTTTTCTACCACTTCAGTGCCTCTTTCAATGATATGAAGTAAAACCAGGTACTGTGAGTGTTTACCTGATTTTTTAGTTCTTACAAAGTTTCTTTTTTTGTGTAGATAGTTGTTAAATAGGGGTGTCAATGAAGGGGTGGGAGGGAAACCATTGGTGGCCTTCTATTCTGCCATCTTGTTTTAATCCTTCCAAAGCACCATTCTTAACAGAAAGAAAATATTATCTAACATTCATATGGAACAAAAAAAGATGCTGAATAGCCAATGCAATCTTGAGAGAAAAGGTGCTAGAGGCATCACACTACTTGACTTCAAAATGTACTACAAAGTTATAGTATTCAAAACAGCATAATATTTGCTTAAAAGTAGTCACATAGACCAACAGAACAGAATAGACAATCCAGAAACAATTTCACACACTTATAGGCAACTGATTTTTTACAAAGGCACTAAGAGTATACATTGAGGAAAGGACAGTCTCTTCAATAAATCATGCTGGGTAATCTGGATTTCTATATGCAGAAGAATAAAACTAAATCCTTGTCTCTCATCATATACAAAAGTCAACTCAAAATGGATTAAAGAATAAATGTAATACCTGAAACTATGAAACTATTAGAAGAAAACATAGGGGAAACATTTTATTACATTGATCTTGGCAAGGATTTAAAAAATAAACTCAAGAGCATAGGTAAGGAAAGCAAAAATAAGACAAAATTTCAGCAGACTAAAAAGCTTCTGCTCATGAAAGGAGACAATCAAAAGAGGAAAGAGACAATCTGTAGAATAGAAGTAAATATTTGCAACTATGTATTTCTCGACAGGGTAATGTTCAGAATATATAAGGAAATCCATAACAAAAAATAAATAATCAGATGTTTTTAATGGTCAGTCAGAAGGCTGAGATGGCAGGATCATGTGAGAGCCCAGCAGATTGAGGCTGCAGTGAGCTTTGATTGCTCCACTGCCCTACAGCCTGGGTGACAGACAAGACTTTGCCAAAACAAACAAACAAAACAAAACAAAAAAGGTTTTGTAGATTCTGGATAGTAGACCTCTGTCAGATGGATAGATTGCTAAAATTTTCTCATGTTCTGTAACTTGTCTGTTCACTCTGATAATAGTCTCTCTCTTTTTTTTTATCTTTTTTATCTTTTTCTTTTAGCCTAACTGGTATTTTAGTGAGCCCTCTTTAGTACCTCATTGGTCAGGTGAGCTGAGTTACAAGCCCTGTGTTTAAAGGTGGGTGCGGTCACCTGCCCCAGCTAGGTTTAGGAATTCTTAGTCGGCCTAGGAAATCCAGCTAGTCCTTTCTCCACTCTGATAATAGTTTCTTTTGCTGTGCAGAAGCTTTTTAGTTTTCTAGTTTATTAGATCCCATTTGTGAATTTTTGCTTTTGTTGCAATTGATTTTGGTGTTTTTGTCATGAAATCTTTGCTTATGCCTATATTCTGAATGGCATTGCCTATATTTTCTTTTACAGATTTTATAGTTTTGTGTTTTACATTAAAGTTTTTTTTTTTTTTTTTTTTTTCTTCTTGAGGCGGAGTTTTTCTCTTGTTGCCCAGGCTGGAGTGCAATGGCGTGATCTTGGCTCATTGCAACCTCCACTTCTCAGGTTCAAGAGACTTTCTTGCCTCAGCCTCTGGAGTGTTTGGAATTACAGGCATGCACCACCATGCCCAGCTAATGTTTGTATTGTTAGTAGAGATGGGGTTTTACCATATTGGTCAGCCTGGTGTTGAACTCCTGACCTCAGGTGATCCACCCGCCTCGACCTCCCAAAGTGCTGGGATTACAGGTGTGAGCCACCATGCCTGGCCTACATTAAAGTCTTTAATCCATCTTGAGTTCATTTTTGTATATGGTGTAAGGAAGGTTTCCAGTTTCAATTTTATGCACATGGCTAGACAGTTCTCCCAGCACTATTTGTTAAACAGGGAATCCTCCATTTCTTGCTTTTGTCAGGTTTGTCGATGATCAGATGGCTATAGATGTGTGGTCTTATTTGAGTTCTCTATTCTGTTCTGTTGGTCTATGTGTCTGTTCTTGTATCAGTACCATGCTGTTTTGGTTACTATAGCCTTGTAGTAGTTTGAAGTCAGGTAGCACGATGCTTCCAGCTTTGTTCTTTTTGCCTAGAATTGACTTGGCTATTCGGGCTCTTTTTTTGGGGGGGGATTCCATATAAATTTTTAAATAATTCCTTCTAATTCTGTGAAGACTGTCAATGGTAGTTTAATGGGAATAGCTTTGAATCTATAAACTACTTTGGGCAGTATGGCCATTTTCACAATATCAATTATTTCTATCAACCACATTAAAAAGTTGTCAAAAGACATGAACAGAAACTTCTCAAAAGAAGACAAACATGTGGCCAAAAAACATGAAAAAAAAGCTGAACATCACTGATCTTTAGAGACGTGCAAATCAAAACCCCAGTGAGATATCATCTCATGCCAATCAGAATGGCTACTGTTAAAAGTCAAAAAACAACAGATACTGGCTAGATTGTGGAGAAAAAGGAACACTTTTTCACTGTTGGTGAGAGTGTAAATTGTTCAACCACTGTGGAAGACAGTGGAGCAATTCCTCAAAGACCTAGAAGCAGAAATACCATTTAACCCAGCAATTCCATTACTGAGTATATACCCAAAGGAATATAAATCACTCTATTATAAAGATACATGCACACGTATGTTCACTGCAGCACTATTTACAATAGCAAAGTTGTGGAGTCAACCTAAATGACTGTCAATGACAGACTGGATAAAGAAAATGCGGTATATATATACCATGGAATACCATGCAGCCATAAAAAGGAATGAGATCATATCCTTTGCAGGCCATAGATGAAGTTGGAAGCTATTATCCTCATCAAGGTAACACAGGAACAGAAAAGCAAATACTGCATATTCTCACTTATAAGTGGGAGCTGATTGGTGAGAACACATGGACACATTGAGGGGAACAACACACAATGGTGACCTGTTGCGGGGGTGTTGGAGGAAGGAAAGCATCAGGAAGAATAGCTAATAGATGCTGGGCTTAATACCTAGGTGAAGGGATGATCTGTGCAGTAAACCACCATGACATACCTTTATCTATGTAACAAACCTGCACATCCAGCACATGTACCCCTGAAATTAAAATAAAAATTGAAAAAAGGCAATAGTCCTAAATAGATATTTCTCAAAAGATGGCATACAAATAATCAATAGGCATATGAAAAAATCCTCAATATCACTGATTATCAGGGATATTCAATCAAAAGCACAATGAGATATCACTTATTTTAGTTGGAATGGCTATTATCAAAGAGACAAAAAACAGCAGATGCTCGCATGGATGTGGAGAAATGGGAACTCTTACACACTGTTGTTGGGAAAGCAAACTAGTAAAGACATTATGGAAAACCCTATAGAGTTTCTTCACAAAAACTAAAAATTGAACTACCATATGATCCAGCAATCCCACCACTGGGTTATTTATCCAAAGGAAATTAAATCAATATGTTGAATAAACAGCTGCACTCCCATATTTATTGTAGCACTATTTACAATAACCAAGATATGGAATCAACCTAAATATTCATCAGCAGATGAATGGATAAAGAAAAAGTAGTATATATACACAATGGAATATTATTTAGCCACAAAAGAATGAAATAATGTCCTTTGCAGTAACATGGATGAATCTGGGATATGGTATGTTTAAAGTGAAATAAACCAGGCATAGAAATACAAATATTGCATGATATCACTCATTTGTGGAATTGAAAAAGTACATAGTAGAATAGTGGTTACCAGAGGATGGGAAGGGGAGGGGTGAGTGGGGTAATAGGGAGAAATGGATCAATGGATATAAAATTACAGTTCTATAGGAGAAATAATTTCTGGTGTTCTATTACAACAATAGAGTGCCTGCAGTTAACAATGTTAGATTTTATATTTCAAAATAACTAGAGGAGAGGATTTTAAATGTTATCACCGTAAAGATATAGTAAATGAGGTGATGGATATACTAAATACCCTGATTTCATCATTACACAATGTATACATGCATCACAAAATCACATTGTAACACATAAATGTGTATGATTGTGTCATGTCTACTAAAAATAACACTTAAAAAAATAACTTACGTTAATCACCTTCCAAATGAATAAATAAATAACTTGTTCTCTGAAAAAAAAAACACACACAATAAACTATAGGCTGATATTTTGTCATTTTTGCCTTTTAAAATAAAATAAAATTTTGCCACTTGATTGTGACTTAAGTGGTCCTCTGATCATGCTCGGAGAAACTTTGTATTAAAATCTGAAGTAATGACAATACACAGTTCCATTGTCCTTAGATTTGATGTTACTCTTATTTAATATGCTCCATGATATTAAGGACCTCATTAACCTTTGCAGCCTTTGTCTTTGCCTATGGGAAAAAAACTAATTTTTAAGATTTTTTTACATTGAAGGCTTTTATGTTGTTGATATTTTTAATTTCTTTATCAAAAATGACTACCTCATACCTTTAATACTATGACAATGACCCAAGGCTAAGTTGATTGCTCATGAATGAACACCTGTCTGGAGTTTTCAGAAAAGTAAGAAGGATTTTTTATTAGAGCAGAGCACGTGGTGCCTAGCACAGAGCTTAGAACCAGGTCTTGATGACAATAAATGTAGGTTACAAAGGAAAGGTGCATTAAAACTCTATACAAAGCAGCACACACACAAACACACACCCCTCACATAAAAACACACACATAGCACATATAACTACAGTCCACAAATACGAATGTCACTAACTGATTGATCAGATTCTAGGACAATAATTGGGTTACTTGTTGCTAGTGGGGAAAATAACTTATGTATAAAATATTACTGATGTGGAGCGCTCTCTCTCTTGTGTATACATGTATGTGTACATTTTTACCTCTTCCTCCCATGAACCTAGATGGATCATGTCAAAAGACATGATCCACTGCTGCCTGTTGGCCTCTTCTCAAGCACGTCTATTCAGTTTCCTGTACTACGCAGCCAGCTGGAAGCTGGTATGGGTGATTTGGGCTCAGGGAGAGGGACAAGATATCTGCTAATTTTCTAGCTTAAGCCATGTTCTTTTCTCCAACCACTTTTACAGTAACATCAGCATTGAGGTTTTAGCATCCCAGATAATAGAGTCCCACTTCACTTTCACATTTAACATTGCTTCCCATGTGCTTTCTTCCTTAAGTGCCTCAAAGTAGAAAAGAGGGTGAATGACATGGAGGGTTTTGGATATGTGAGCCTCGATAGCACTCCAAACCCCAACAATAGCAGATCAATATTTTAGGACTAACACTGTTAAATCTTTTATCAGGAGTAAAGTGATTTATCCAAGGTCCAAGAGTTAGACAATAACTCAGAAATCAGTAGAAAACCCAAGAATATTTTGGTCATGTGCTATACTATTTATGCTAAATAATTCTATGCTAAACAGCCATTTGAGGATGCCTATTCTCAAAGTTAATAGTATTGTAGGGCTTTGACATATTGCAGAAACAAAATGGAATCACAATATGCAGTCATTACTTGGTATTAGAGGGGGATGGGTTTCAGGACCCCCATGATACCAAAATTTATGAATGCAAAGTCCCTTATATAAAATAATATACCTAAGAGTTATTGGCCATAAAAAGGAGGTAGAGAATGAGATAAGTGTAGAAAGTTTATTCAAAGTGAAAATAACAGAGAATGTCCCAAACCAAGAGAAAGGTATCAGTCTCAAATTAGAGGAAAGGTATAGAACACCAAGCAGATTTAATCCAAAGAAGACTACCTCAAGGCGTCACACTCCCAGATGTTAACGATAAAGAAAGAATCCTAAAAGCAGCAATAAAAAAAAGAAAAATAACATACAATGGAGCTCCCATATATTTAGAAGCAGACTTCAGTGTAAAACTTACAGGCCACGAGAGTGGCATGGCATGTTTAAAATACCAAAGGAAGAAACCTATTACCTTAGAACAGTATATCTGGTGAAAATACCCTTCGGACATAAAGGAGAAATAAAGACTTTCCCAGACAAACAAGCTGAGGGACTTTGTCAATATAAGAACTGTCCTATAAGAAATGCTAAAGGGAGTACGCCAGTCAGAAATAAAAATGCATTAAATAATGAGCAATAAATAATCACCTGAAGATGCAAAATTCACTGGCAATAGTAAGTATGTACAAAAACAGAGACTATTATAATACTGTAACTGTGGTGGGTACATTACTGTTATCCTAAGTAGAAAGACTAAATGTTGAACCAATAAAAAATAATAACTACAACAACATTTGTTGTTTCTATTTATATCTTATTTTACTGACTTCATAGTACAGTACAGTGTATGTCAGTGCAATAAGATATAAATCGAAACAACAAAAAGTTAAAATGCGAGAAGACAAAGTTAATGCAAGTTTTTATTAGTTTTCTGTTTGTATGTTTGTTTATGCAAATAATATTATGTTGTTATCAGGTTGAAATATGGGGTTATAAGACAGTATTTGCAAGCCTCATGGTAACCACAAATGAAAAAACATAGAACAGATATGCAAAAAAAAAAAAGCAAGAAACTCAAATATATCACCATATCATCTTTTCTAGAGCAAGACAGGAATGAAAGAAAGAAAGAAGGACAGACTACAAAACAACCAGATACAAAATAACACACTAGTAGGAATGAATCCTTAGTTATCACTAAAAACATTGAATACAAAACGGTCTAAACTATCCAATCAAAATATATAGACTGGCTGAATGGATTACAAAATAGGACCCACTGATCTTTTGCCCAGAAGAAACACACATCACCTATAAAAACACATAGGTTGAAACTAATGGGCTGGAAAAAGATATTCCATGCCAATGGAAACCAAAAAAGAGCAGGAGTCACTATACTTATATCAGACAAAATAGATTTCAAAACAAAAACTATAAGAACAGAAAAGAAGGTCATTATGTGAAGAAAAAGGGATTATTTGGCAAGAGGTTATTCGGCAAGAGGATCCAACAAGGGATCACCAAGATATATAAAGGAAATATTATTAGAGCTATAAACAGACATAGTCCCCAATAAAATAATAGCTGGAGAGCTTAACACACCACTTTCAGCATTGAACAAATGTTTAATGCTGACAGAAAATGAACAAAGAAACATCAGACTTAATCTGCACTATAGATCAAAAGTATCTAATAAATATTTACAGAACATCTCATCCAAGAGCTGCAGAACACACATTCTTTTCGTAAGCACATGGATTGTTCTCAAAAATAGAACATATGTTAGGTCACAAACAAGTCTTAAAACATTTTTAAAAATTGAAATAATATCAAACATCTTTTCTGACTACCATGGAATAAAACTAGAAGTCAATAACAGTGTAATTTTAGAAACTATACAAATACATGGAAAGTAAAGCTCCTGAATGACCAGTGGGTCAATCAGAAATTAAGAAAGACATTGAAAAAATTATTGAAACACATGATAATGAAAGAACATCATACTAAAACCTAAGAGATACAGCAAAAGCAGCAGTAAGAGAAAAGTTTACAGCTATAAGTACCTACATCAAAAAAAGAAGAAAAAACTTCAGACAAACATTCTAATGATGTATCTTAAATTACTAGAAAAGCAAGAACAAACCAACCCAAAATTAGTAGAAGAAAAGAAAGAGTAAAGATCACAGCAGAAATAAATGAAATTGAAATAAAAACAATAAAAAAGATCAATGAATCAAAAAGTAGTTTTGGTGAAAAGTTAAACAAAAGTGGTTGAAAAAAAGAGAGAAGAACCAAATAAAATCAGAAATGAAAAATAAGGCATTATGACTAATATTGCAGAAATTCAGAGGATTATTACTGGGTACTCTGAACAATTAGATGCCAATAAATTAGAAAATCTAGAAGAAATGGAAGGTTACTAGATAGACACAACCTACCAAGTTCGAACCAAGAAGAAATCCAAAACCTGAACAAGTAACAAGATCAAGCCATAATAAAACATCTTCCAGTAAAACAAAAGCCCAGGACCTGATAGCTTCACTGCTGAATTATACCAAACATTTAAAGAATTAATACCAGTCCTACTCAAACTATTCCAAAAAACAGAGGGGGAAGGAATACTTCCAAAGTCACTCTACAATGCAAGCATTACCCTGATAGCAAAACTAGACAAACACACAACACAAAAAGAAAACTAAAAGTCAATATTTCTGTTAAATATTGATGCTTATATCCTCAACAAAATATTTGCAAATCAAATGCAAAAATACATTAGAAAGATTATTCATCATGACCAAGTGAATTTTATCCCTGGGTTGCAAACATGGTTCAAGATATGAAATCAAGCAATGTGATACATCATATCAACAGAATGAAGGGTAAAAATCATGGGATCACTTCAAATGATGCAGAAAAAGCATTTGATAGAATTTAACATCCCTTCATGATATAAACCCAGAACAAACTGGGGATAGAAGGAACATACCTCAACATGATAAAAACCATATATGACAGACCTACAGTTAATATCATACTAAATGGAGAAAGACTGAAAACCTTTCCTCTAAGACCTGGAACACAACAATGATGCCCACTGTCACTACTGTTATTCAATACAGTACCGGAGTACTAGCAAGAGCAATCAGACAAGAGAAAGATATAAAGTGCGTCTAAATTGGAAAGAAAGAAATCAAATTATCCTTGTTTGCTGATGATATGATACTAGGAAAAACCTAAAGACTCAACAAAAAAACTATTAGAAGTAATAAACAAATTGAGTAAATTTGCAGGATATAAAATCAACAGAAAATTTAGTAGCATGTCTGAATGCCAACAATGAACAATCTGAAAAAGAAATAAAAAAGTAGTCCCATTTACTAGCCACAGAAAAAATTAAATATCTAAGAGTTAACTTAACCAAAGAAGTGAAAGATCTCTATAATAAAAACTATAAAGCACTGATGAATAAAATTGAAGATGACACCAAAAAATGGAAAAATTTCTATGTTCATGGATTGGAAAATCAATACTATTAAAATGTCCATACTACCCAAAGACATCTACAGATTCAATGCAATCCTTGCCAAAATACGAATGGCATTCCTAACAGAAATACAAGAAACTACTCTAAAATTTATATGAAGCCAAGAATCCCCAGAATAACCAAAGATATCCTAAGCAAAAAGAACAAAACTGGAAGAATCACATTATCTGACTTCGAATTATATTACAGAGTTATAGTTACTAAAACTTCATGGTACTGGCATGAAAAAAGACACATAGGCCAGTGGAACAGAAGAGAGAACCCAGAAATAAGTCCACATACCTACAGTGAACTCATTTTTCACAAGTGCCATGCAAATATGCTGGAAAAAAGACAGTCTCTTCAATAAATGATGCTGGGAAAACTGGATATCCATATGCAAAAGAATGAAATTTGACTCCTATCTTTCACTATACACAAAAATCAAATCAAAATGGATTAAAGACATAACTATAAGACCTCAAAATATAAAACTACTATAAGAAAACATTGGGGAAAATCTCCAGGACATGGTCTAGGCAAAGATTTCTTAAGCAATACTCCACAAGTGCAGACAACCAAAGCAAATATGGACAAATGGGATTACATCAAGTTAAAAAGCTTCTACACTACAAAGGATACAGTTAAAAAATTGAAGAGACAACCCACAGAATGGGAGAAAATACATGCAGACTATCCCTCTGACAAAGATTAATCACTAGAATATATAAGGAGTACAAACAACTCCACAGGAAAATTCTAATAATCTGATCAAAAAATGGGCAAAAGGTTTGAATAGACATTTCTCAAAGGAAGACATACAAATGCTAACAGGCATATAAAAAGTTGCTCAACATCACTATTATCAAATAAATGCAAATCAAAACTACAGTGAGATATAATCTCACCCCAGTTAAAATGGCTCATATCCAGACAATAACAAATGCTGTTGTGGAGGATGTGGAGAAAAGTCAATCCTTGTATACTCTTGGTGTGAATGTAAATTAGTACAAGCACTATGGAGAACAGTATGGAGGTTCCAAAAAAATAATTGAGCTGCCATATGATCCAGCAATCCCACTGCTGGGCATAGAGTCAAAAGATAGAAAAATAGTATATCAAAAGTGATGTCTGTACTCCTAAGTGTGTTACAGCACTGTCTACAATAGCTGAGATTTGGAAGCAACCTAGGTGTCCATCAACAGATGAATGGGTAAAGAAAATGTGGTATATATACACAATGGAGTACTATTCAGCCATCAAAAAGAATGACATCTAGTCATTTGCAACAACATAAATGGAATTAGAGATCATTATATTAAGTGAAATAAGCCATGAACAGAAAGACAAATATTGTATGTTCTCACTTATTTGTGGGATCTAAAAATCAAAACAATTAAACTCATGAACATAGAGAGTAGAAGGATGGTTACTAGATATTGTGAAGGGCAGTAGGGAGTTGAGGAGAGGCTGGGATGGTTAATGAGTACCAAAAAATGGAAAGAATGAAAAAGAATTACTATTTCATAGCACAATACGGTGACTATAGTCAGTAACAACTTAATTGTATATTTTAAAACAATTAAAAGAATGTACTTGTATTGTTTGTAAGACAGAGGATAAATGCTTGAGGAAATTGATACCCCATTCTCCATTGATGTGCTTATTTCACATTGCATGCCCATATCCATATATCTCATGTACCTTATCAATATATACACCTACTATGCACCCACACAAAATTTGTAAATGATTTTAAAAATTAATACATAAATAACAAAATACAAATAAAATAAAATATGACTTTCTGTAACTTCTACCTATTGTTCCAAACTTTACCCAAATGATGCATGGCAATTCTGCCTTTTTATGTGAAATCTTGAACATAATAAACATGGCAGCTCTGTCTATCCACAAATTTCCTTCTCTAACAACATTTTTTTCATGTCAAATACCCCCAAGTTTTTGTGAGAATTCCACATGTGACTTTATAATCAGACCTTAAATCAGCCTGGTCACTCTCCACTAGAAGAGTAGCTGAGATTATTGCACCTGAAAAGAAATTGTAATCCCAATGCAGTAAAACCAGTAAGAAGTTAAGTAAAGCTATTTATGACATTTTTCTGGATTTCCATGCAATTAAAGAAGCCTGCACTGCATGTTAGAAATACTACAACATTCATACCATACTATAGAGGATCCCACACCTTTTTCTTTGCTCTAATTGACATCTTATTGAATTTTTGAGGTCTGTGCAGTTAATTCTCAGTACAGGAGTGACCAAACATGGTCGTTTTCTCCTCTTATGAATCACTAAATTGGGCAAAAAAAGGAAAAAACTTCGCACTCCTTAAATTCTTAAAAACAAGTTTTTAAAAATAATTAGAACAAGCCAGTGTTTTCATGGGGCATTCGGTATTACTTTCTCTATATTTACTTTCTCAGTATTACTTTCTCTAAGAAGTTTGAGTATGCTTCATAGTGGAAGCAACCTACCATTGATTCCAGCTATACTCAAATTTCCTGAACAATTATAGAAAGAATAACATAAAACAGGCCTTCTCATGTAGGCTACAAATTGCCTTTGTAAATGGGGTTTAAAAAACCCATGGAAAATGAGTTATTTCTATGAAAGGGAATATTAAAAATTAAATTAGTAACATTTTAATTATGCACACCAAAACAGAAGACTAAGAAATAGTTAATAGAGAAGAAAAGTGAACTCTAAGAAGTAATAATAGTATAATAGCTGTTGCTATTTTGTTATGGACAATTCCTAAGGGATAGTGATGATAGTAGGATTCGTGATAGTGCGTATTGTTGTTCAGTTAGCACACTGCACCTAAGCACCAAGGTAAAGGATTAAATGGGTGCTGAAATCCAGCTTGTGCACTCTTTGCCAAGACCTGCAACCTATGGGTGAAGGACAGTTCCAAAAGAGTACCCTTTTGTAGTCCATCTGGCCAGAGGAACACTTTTGTAATTTGCTTAGACAGTTTGATTGGGAACCCCAGTTGTATCTTACTTTCTTGCCCTTCCTCTGACATTATATACAGGTGAAATCAGGCCTTAATCAGAAAAGAAAACATAAAACAATATATTCATTTGGAAGACTTTGTGGGAGGGTTAGTTAGAGATAGTTCACCATGTGTGGTGGCACACACCTGTAGTACCAGCTACTCTGGAGGCTGAGACAGGAGAATCATGTAAGCCCAGGAGTTCAAGTCCACACTAGACAACATAGCAAGACCCTGTCTCTAAAAGACAAAAAATCCCTATCTTTTGAAGATCGCTAAACAATATTTATAAGGCATCTGTAACATACTAGGCATTGAGACAAAATTGTGAACAAGACAAGTATCATCTTTACCATTATTGATATTGCAGTCTTTTCACTCTAATGCATATCTTTTAAATACCATCTAGGAGAGCCATCACCTATTCCCCTACAGTCTGCCTCTCTAAGTTACTGCCCAGTTCCTAGAAGGAGATACCCCTCACACACACACACACACACACACACACACACACACACACACACACAAATCCTGAGGCCTGTCTTCAACCCTTAGAGACAGATCTGCTACTTATGAACCTTTTAAATTCAAAGTAAAACTGATGGATTGGATAGTAGAGGAATTAAAAGACCATTGAAAACCAAATGTGACTGACTTTGGACCTGCCTAATGCATAGATAAATGAGAAGGTTTTGAAAGTTTTTGTTATAGTTTCTTGTTTTTGTCTTTCACATGAAATATCTTTCTTCTCCTTAGGTTTATATAATAATTCCTTGAAAATTTTCAGCAGCTTAACTTTAATCAATACAGATTGACCCCTCTGGATATGGAGACTCGATAAGAAAAATAAAAATAAACATTGCCTTTTATACCCAGAGAGCATTTGGCAGTTTAACAAGGGTGTTCATATCCATTATTTTTTAATGCCAAAACCATTTTATTTGTAAGTTTATTTTTTCACATTAATTTATTTTATTTTAGGTTCAATGGGATCAAGTGCAGGTTTGTTACATTGGTAAATTGCATGTTGTGAGGGTTTGTTATGCAGATAACTTTGTCACTCAGGTAATCAGCATACTACCTAATAGGTAGTTTTCAACCCTCACCCTCCTCCAACCCTCCACACTAACATAGGACCCAGTGTCTTCTTTGTATCCATGTGTACTCAAAGTTTAGCTCCCACTTAAAAGGGAGAACATGTAGTATTTGGTTTTCTCTTCCTGCATTAATTTGTTTAGTATAATGGCCTTCAGCTCCATCTGTTTTGCTGTTAAAGCCATTATCTGACTTTTTTTATATAGCTGTATACCAATTCTTTTGATTTTCCCAATAACTACCTGAGGTAGAAAGGCAAATATATTTTTCATATTTTCAGATGAGGAAAGTCCTTTTCAGAAAAGGAAATTCTAAGGAAATTTGAATTTGTTACCACTAGACCTGCATTACAAGAGGTCCTTAAGGGAGTGCTAAACATGGAAACAAAGGTCTGTTACCTGCTACCACAAAGACACACTTACATAGCCTACTGCTACTATAAAGCAACTACACAATCAATTTTACATAGCATCCAGTTAACAACATGATGACATGATCAAATCCTCACCTATCAATATTGACCTTGAATGTAAATGAACTAGGCCCCCACTTAAAAGGCAATGAGTGGTAAGTTAGGGAAAGAAACAAGACCCAACTGTATGCTGTCTTCAAGACCCATCTCATATGTAATGACATCCATAGGTTTAAAGTAAAGGAATGAAGAAAGATCTATAAAGAAAACAGAAAACATGAAAGAGCAGGGGTTGCTATTCTTACCTCAGAAAAAGCAGAACTTAAAACAATAATGATCAAAAGAACAAAGAAAGATATCACATAATGCTAAAAGTTCAATTCAATAAGAAAACAGTCCTAAATATATATGCATCCAAGATTGGAGCAGTCAGATTCATAAAACAGGTTATTAGAGATCTACAAAGAGGCTTAGATAATCACACATCAACAGTGGGAGATCTCAACATCCTGTTGACAGTGTTAGATAGATCATTGAGGCTGAAAACTAATGAAGATATTCTGGACTTAAACTCACCACATGACCAATTGGACCTAATAGACTGTTGTGCTGAACCCCTCTTAATGTCAGTAGATGAGGCATCAAGATCAAGAGGCTGCAGAGGAGACCCAGAGCCAGCAAACTAGACATGGGGTTTTATTAGGGGCTCACATACAAAGGCAAGAATCCAAGGGTGGCAGGTTAGACAGAAAAACCACCTTATGTACAGAAATGGTCCAGTAGTGGCATGCTAGACAAGCTATCTGCCTTATAGTCCAGCAGCAGCTGGCTGGAAAACATATCTCTTTTCTTACAGTCCAGTGATAACAGGCTGAACAACATATCCTACATTCTACAGTCCAGTGGCAGTGAGTTGGACAACATAACTGCATGGCCCAGTGGAGGTGGGCTATGCAGGAAACCTGCAACTGCCTGCAAGCATCATGCAGTTTTTAGTTTGTGTAGCATTTTCACTTAATACCCAACCCACCCCCACACCCACAATAATCTCCACCTGTAACCTTCATTTAGCTCAAAACTCAGAGACTCAGTCTCCTGCATGGTCCATGTTTCACAGGATGGACCAAGGGCTCACGTATTTATCATAGATAAGGAATGACTCTCTGGGTTGATCACACCCAGATTCCCTATGTTGGAACAAACATTCAGGTGCACCTGCCATACAGGGTCATTCTAAGGTATCCTTACATTATTGCTTTCAGGTGCATTTACCCTACATGGAAATCTACAGAGTTCTCCACCTAACAACCTCAGAGTACAATTCTTCTCATCTGCACACAGTACATAATCTAAGATCAACCATGTACTCAGCCACAAAACAAGTCTCAACAAAGTCAAAAAAATTGAAATCATATCAACAACATTCTTAGACCACAGTACAATAAAAATAGAAATCAATACCAAGAAGATAGCTCAAAACTGTACAACTATATGGAAATTAAATAACTTGTTCCTGAATGACTTTTAGTAAAGAACAAAATTAAGGAAAAATCAAAAGATTATTTGAAACTGATGAAAACAGAGACAGAAAATAGCAGAATCTTTGGGACACAGCTAAAGTGTGTTAAAAGGAAAATTTATAGAGCTAAATGCATACTTTAAGAAGTTAGAGACGCCAAACTAACAACCTGACATCACACCTAGAGGAACTAGAAAAGCTAGAGCAAGCCAAACCCAAAATTAGAATAAAATAACCAAAATCCGAGCAACTCTGAGTGAAATTGAGATGCAAAAATTCATATAGAAGATAAAAAAACAAAAGTTAGTTTTTTGAAAGAATAAATAAATTTTATTGACCACTAGGTAGTAAAATAAAGAACAAAAGAGAGAAGGTCCAAATAAGTACAATAAAAAATAACAAAGAAGACATTGTAAGCAACCAACAGAAATATAAAAATATCTCAGAGAACTATTATGAACACTTGTATGAACACAAACTAGAAAACCTAGTAAAAATGGACAAATTACTTGGAAATACACAACTTCCCAAAATTGAACCAGGAAGAAATTGAAATCCTGAGCAGACAAATAAAAAGTTACAAAACTAAATCAATAATAATAAAAAAAAACCTTGAACAGATTCACAGCCAAATACTACCACACATACAAAGAAGAGCTAGTTCAATTCTAGTGAAATTACTCCAAAAAAAATCAAGGAACCTAGACTCCTTCCTATTCCTAACTTATTCTACAAAGCCAGCATCATTCTGATACCCAAACCTGGCAGAAACACAATGAAAAAAGAGAATATCAGGGTAATAATATCTTTAGTGAACATAGGTGCAAAAATCCTCGACAAAATACTAGCAAATCAAATCCAGCAGCATATAAAAAAGTTAGTTCACTATGATCAAGTAAGCTGAATTCCTGCGGTGAAAGGTTGGTTCAGCATATGTAAATCAATAAATGTAATTCACCATATTAAAATAATTAAAAACAAAAACAAGAAATCATCTCAATAAATGCAGAAAAGTCTTTCAGTACAATTCTATATTCCTTCATATTAAAAACCCTCAACAAGTTAGGCATTGAAGGAACATAGCTCAAATGATAAGAGCCATCTGTAAGAAACCCACAGCCAACATTATACTGAATAAGCAAAAGCTAGAAGCATTCCCCTTGAGAACTGCAACAGGCCAAAAATGCTCACTTTTACCACTGCTATTAAACATAGTACTAGAAGTCCTAGCCAGAACTATCAGGTAACAGAAAGAAATAAAAGGTATCCAAATAGGAAAAGAGGAAGTCAAATTATCTCTTTTCACAAACAATATGACTCTATAACTGGAAAACTCTAAAGACCCTGAGAAATGGTATCTCGAACTGACAAATAACTTTAGTAAAGTTTCAATATGAAAAATCCAGGTACAAATTCAGTAGCATTTCTATACACCAATAACATTCAAACTGAGAATGAAATCAAGGATGGAATCTCATTCAAAATAGTCACAAAAAGAATAAAATAGTTAGGAATACAGCTTGCTAAGGAGGTGAAAGATATCTACAATAAGAATTACAAAACACTGCTCAAAGAAATCAGAAATGACACTAAAAATGGAAAAATATTCCATGCTCATGGATAGGAAGAATCAATGTTGTTAAAATGGACATACTGCCTAAATCAATTTACAGATTCAGTGCCATTCCTATATAACTATCAACATCATTTTTCACAGCATTAAAAAAAAAGTTTTCTAAAATTCATATGGAATCAAAAAAGAGCCCACATCACCAAAGCAATCCTAAGCAAAATGAACAAAGCCAAATGCATAACAGTACCAAACTTCGGATTACACAACAAGGTTACAGTATCCAAAATAAAATTGTACTGTTACGAAAATAGACACATAGACAAATGGAACAGAATAGAGAATGCAGAAATAGGGCCACACACCTACATCCATCTCATCTCCAACAAAAACAAGCAATGGGGAAAGGACTCCCTATTAAATAAATGGTACTGGGATAACTGGCCAGCCATATACAGGAGATTAAAACTGGACCCCTAAATTTTACCATACACAAAAATTAACTCAAGATGGATTAAAGACATACATGGGAGACATAAAACTATAAAAATCGTAGAAGAAAATCTAAAAAAAATCATTCTGGGTATTGACCTGGGCAAATTATTTATGACTAAGTGTACAAATGCAAGTGCAACAAAAATAAAATTGACAAGTGGAATCTAATTAAACAAAACGACTTCTGTACAGCAAAGAAACTATCAACAGAGTAAACAGACAGGCAGAAAGGGAGAAAGTATTTGCAAAGTATGCATCCAACAAAGGGCTAATATCCAGAATCTATAAGGAGCTTAAACATATGAACAAGGAAAAAACAAACAACCTCATTAAAAAATATGCTAAGACCATGAACAGACACTTCTCAAATGAAGATATACATGTGGCCAACAAATATATGAAAAAATGCTCAACACCACAATGAGGTAGTATCTCATTGTGGTTTTGATTTGCACTTCTTGTTAGAGAATTAATGATTCAATCAACGAATCAATCATTCTCATTAGAGAAATGCAAATCAAAACCACAATGAGAAGTCATCTCATACTAGTTAGAATGGCTATTATTAAAAATTTAAAAACAATAGGTGCTGACAAAGTTGTAGGTAAAAGGGAACACTTATACACTGCTGATGGGAATGTAATTAGTTCAGCCACTGTGAAGAGCAGTGTAGAGGCTTCTCAAAAAGCTTAAAAGAGAACTACCATTTTACCCATCAGTCTCATTACTGAATGTATGCTACCAAAAAGACACATGCACTCTTTTGTTCATCATAGGAAAGACATGGAATCAACCTAGATGTCCAACAACAGCAAGTTGGATAAAGAAAATCTGGTACCTGTACACCATGGAATGCTATGCAACCCTAAAAATGAAAAATAGATGATGCCCATTGCAGCAACATGGATGCAGCTGAAGGCCATTATCCCAAGCAAATTAATGCAGGAACAGAAAACCAAATACTACATGTTCTCACTTATAATTGGGAGCTCAGCATAGAGTACACACAGACACAACAGTGGGAACAATAGACACTGGGGACTATTAGAGGAGGGGAGGTACCAGAGGGGCAAGGTTTGAAAAGCTAACCATCTGGTACTATGCTCACTACCTGGGTGACAGAATCCTTCATACCCCAAACCTCAGTGAAACACAATTTACCTATATAAAAAATCTGCACATGTACCTCCTGGACCTAAAATAATAGTTGAAAAAATATAAAAACAGAAATATTACATTTCATATTTAAGAACAAATATAATGGACTTTCCTCGATGATGATAGGAAAATGAGCCTTGTAATGGTCAGATTGCAAGGTTCCTTCCAATTCTAAGATTCTTGGACTTTCTCCAAAAGAAGTGAAAGATAAATAATAATTTAATGATTAAGTGTAGCTCTTCAAGCAAACTGATTTGAAAAAGAATATTTGCCTTGAGGTACTCCATCTAGTTACTGAGAATTAAATATTGTCTGTCTCAAAATAGCTGGAAGAAAGCACTTTGAATGTTTCTACCAAAAGTAAACGATAAATGTTCGAGTGATGGATGTATTAATTACCTAGATTTGAGCACTATACAATGTATATAAGTATGGAAACATCACATTGTACCCCACAAATATGTAGTTGTTATTATGTATCAATTAAAAATAAATAAGCATATTGTTAAGTGTTTAAAATATTGAAATGGCTCTATAGGTTAAAAAGTTTATTTTCTGGATCCATTTTAGACTTTTGCATGTGGATTTGCTGCAAATAAATGTAAGACACCTTGTCAAGAGAAAGTACAGTACCAAAAATAGTTTACATAGTATATAAAAATGCATACGTACTTAGTAAACTCTTGTTTAAGGGATAGATAGACGCACAGATAGACATATGAATAAATGGATGAATAAGGATGGAAGACATCAAGCGCTTAGTTCTATTTGGGCGAGTGTTCAAGGAAAAGACAATTTAAAGCAACTGATTTGGTTGATATTTTCATTATTTAAATTTTCACTGGGAATAAGATAAAGCAATAGTCCCCATTCCCAAAGGTTTTACAAGCAGGTGTGTGTGAGTGTGTGCGTGTGTGTGTGTGTGTGTGTGTAAATAAAAGAACAGTTCTTGTGTTAACAGATATTATCCCTGTTTAGGAGGCATCAGGTCTATCCTTGAAATTGGGCAACCAGCTGAGACTGATTCAGGTGATGTCCTTCTTATATCTTTCTTCTGATCATAGCCTTCTGAAAAGCATTTACTCAAAATCTCATTTATATTTTCAAATCCATAGGTTGATACTATTTAGCTTGTACTGATCTATGGAAATTAAAATAAGATAAAACAAGCAAATCTCTAGTCAGATGCATGGAGGGCAGACAACAAAAGGAAATATCATATCTGATGTTCTGTTTTACTTCAGATTTTCTATTGCTGGCAAAAACGCAGATTCTCCAGATATGCCAAAACTATTTTCTACACGGTCAGGAAAGATCTTTGAATAAAACTGACCTGTAGAATTTTACCTTTTGTTATAATTGGATTTTAAACCAAAATAACTTGACACTGATAAAAGCATTAAAGGTCAGGAAATAATGGGTCCAGGGTGAATGTCTAAGTCAACAAGCCTTATCCCTGCTTCCCTGAAATATTACACAAAACTTATATTTATTTAGAAAGGAATATGGTTTGACTGAATTATCCTGAAATTCAAAGTCTTCCACAGTATGGACTCAAACATTTTGATCTCCTCTGTAGCTCATGCTACAGATATATTCAGATATATTAGACTTTCTGGATTTCCTAAGTGCCTTCCTGTCTTCTATGTCTTTGTTCATACTGCTACTTTTGCTTAGAATCTTTTTATGTCATCTCCACCTGTCTAAATTCTGCCCATATCAAACACCAACTCCATATCAAACACCAACTCCATGAAGTCTTGTAGATTCTCAAAGAACATGATTTCCAATTCTGTTCGCTCTGCCTTCTAGGTTAGGTGTTTGAGGATTTCCTATTTATCTTTGCATCCTCCAAATTCTCGCTGAGAGTAGGAGCTCGGTAAATATTTGTCGCATACTGTCAAATGTTCTATACTTTACTAGGTATTACCATTTATTCTTCATTCATTCAAAAAATATTTACTGAGTATAAAGCATTGAACATGAAAGACAATATCTGTATCTTTTTTAAAGATTTATCCTCTTGGAAGAGATGAAAATAGAAGTAAAATTCAACATCCCTTCATGTTAAAAACTCTCAACAAACTGGGTATTGAAGAAATATACTTCAAAGTAATGAGAGATCTATGGCAAACCCAGAGCCAACATCATACTAAATGGGGAAAAGCTTTAAGAATTCCCCTTGAAAACTGGTACAAGACAAGGATGACTTATCTCGACACTATTATTCAACATAGTATTGGAAGTCTTGGCGAGAGCAATCAGACAAGAGAAAGAAATAAAAGGCATCCAAATAGGAAGAGAGGAAGTCAAACTATCCCTGTTTCTAGATATGGGCAGAATCTTGGCCCAAAACTTCCATCAGCTGATGAACAATTTCAGCAGTTTCAGGATACAAAACCCGTGTACAAAATCCCTGTGGTGGCCTACGCCCGTATCCTAGCACTTTGGGAGGCTGAAGCAGGTGGATCACCAGAGGTCAGGAGTTCGATACCAGCCTGGCCAACATGGCAAAACCCAGTCTCTACCAAAAATACAAAAGCTACCTGGGCATGGTGGTGCATGCCTATAATCCTAGCTACTTGGGATGCTGAGGCAGGAGAATCTTTTAACCCAGGAGGTGGAGGTTGCAGCGAACCTAGATCGCACCATCGCACTTCAGCCTGGGTGACAGAATGAGACTCCATCTCAAAAAAGAAAAAAATCACTAGCATTCCTATATACCGACAATAGCCAAGCCGAGAGCCAAATCAGAAACACAATCCAATTTACAATTGCCACAAAAATAATAAAATACCCAGGAATACAGCTAACCAGGGAAGTGAAAACTTTCTACAATGAGAATTACAAAACACCTAGAAGAATTCTGAGTTGGTACAAACAAATGGATAGGAAGAATTAATGTCATTCAGATGGCCACACTGCCCAAAGCAGTTTACAGATTTAATGCTATTCTTATCAAACATTCTTCACAGAATTAGAAAAAAGTACTTTTAAATTTATGTAGAATCAAAAAAGAGCTCGAATATTCAAGACAATCCTAAGGAAAAAGAACAAAGTTGGAGGCATCATGTTACTGAAATTCAAACTACTACAGGGCTATAGTAACCAAAACAGCATGGTACTGGTACAAAAACAGACAAAAAGACCAATGGAGTAGAATAGAGAGCCCAGAAATAAGGCCTCATACCTATAACCATTTAATCTTCTACAAAGCTGACAAAAACAAGCAACGGGAAAAGGACTCCCTATTCAATAAATGCAGATGGGATAACTGGCTAGCCATATGCAGAAGATGAAAACTGGACCCCTTTCTTTTTTTTTTTTTTTTCTTATACAATGTGATACACTCCTTTTATTTACTTATTTTTTTTATTTTATTTTTTTTATTATACTTTAAGTTCTAGGGTACATGTGCATAACGTGCAGGTTTGTTACATATGTATACTTGTGCCATGTTGGTGTGCTGCACCCATCAACTCGTCAGCACCCATCAATTGGGTGCTACATCAATCTATAATGTAGATTATAAATTATTCTACTACAAAGACACATGCACACGTATGTTTATTGCGGCACTATTCACAATAGCAAAGACTTGGAATCAACCCAAATATCCATCTGTGACAGACTGGATTAAGAAAATGTGGCACATATACACCATGGAATACTATGCAGCCATCAAAAAGGATGAGTTTGCGTCCTTTGTAGGGACATGGATGCAGCTGGAAACCATCATTCTTAGCAAACTATCACAAGATGGACCCCTTTCTTACACCATATACAAATACAAACATCAACTCAAGATGGATTAAAGGCTTAAATGGAAAACCTAAAACTATAAAAACCCTGGAAAACAACCTAGGTAATACCTTTCTGGACATCGGAAGGAGCAAAGATTTCATGATGAAGAAGTCAGAAGAAATTGCAACAAAAGCAAAACTTGACAAATGGAATCTAGTTAAACCTAAGAGCTTCTGCACAGCAAAAGAAACTATCAACAGAATAAACAGACAACTTACAGAATGGGAGAAAATATTTGCAAACTATGCATCTGACAAAAATCTATTATCCAGCATTTATAAGGAATTTAAACAAATTTACAAGGCAAAACAGACAACTCCATTTAAAAATGGGCTAAGGATGTGAACACACACTTTTCGAAGGAACACATACATGCTGCCAACAAGCATATGAAGAAAAGCCCAATATCACTATTAGAGAAATGCAAATCAAAACCACAATGAGATACCATTTCACACAAATCAGAATGGCTATTATTAAAATATCAAAAAATAACAGATGGTGGGGAAAGGGAATGGCTTATACACTGTAGGTGGGAGTGTGAATTAGTTCAACCATTTTGGAAAGCAGTGTGGCAATTCCTCAAAGAGTTAGAAACCAAACTCCCATTCAACCCAGAAATCTCATTACTGGGTGTATAACCCAAGGCATGTAAAGCACTGTACCATAAAGACACATGCATGCAGATGCTCATTGCAGCACTATTCACAATAACAAAGACATGGAATCAACTTAAATGTCTATCAATGACAGATTGGATAAAGAAAATGTGACACATATACACCATAGAGTACTATGCAGTCACAAAAAAAGGAGATCATGTCTTTTGTAGAACATGGGTGAAGCTGGAGGCCATTAGTCTTAGCAAACTAATGCAGGAACAAAAATGCCAAACGCTGCATCTTCTCACTGATAAGTGGGAGCTAAATGAGGAGAACACATGGACACAAAAAGGGGAACAACAGTCACGGGGCCTACTTGAGGCTAGAGAGTGGGAGAGGGGAGAGGATCAGAAAAAATAACTAATAGGTACTACGTTTAAAACCTGGGAGACTCGCCATACTGTTTTCCATAATGGTTGAACTAGTTTACAATCCCACCAACAGTGTAAAAGTGTTCCTATTTCTCCACATCCTCTCCAACACTTGTTGTTTCCTGATTTTTTAATGATGGCCATTCTAACTGG
>NW_012116833.1:1469186-1469502 GCF_000951035.1 Colobus angolensis palliatus | reverse complement strand
CAACTGAGGTACTGGGGTCATCTCACTTGGGAGTGCTGGACAATTGGTGCTGGTCAGCTGCTGTAGCCTGACCAGCGAGAGCTGAAGCAGGGCGAGGCATCGCCTCACCTGGAAAGCGCAAGGAGGAAGGGAATCCCTTTTCCTAGCCAGGGGAACTGAGACAAACAACACTTGGAAAATCGGGTAACTCCCACCCCAATACTGTGCTGTAAGCAAACCAGCACACCAGGAGATTCTACCCTACACCTGGCCTGGAGGGTCCCACGCCCACAGAGCCTCCCTCCTTGCTAACACAGCAGTCTGCGGCAATCTAACC
>NW_012116833.1:1450899-1459497 GCF_000951035.1 Colobus angolensis palliatus | reverse complement strand
AAACCTGCACGTTTTGCACATGTACCCTAGAACTTAAAGTATAATAATAAAAAAAATAAAAAGTAAAAATAAAAATAAAACCTGGGAGATGAAACGATCTGTACAGAAAACACCCATGACACAAGTTTACATATAACAAACCAGCACATTTACCTCTGAAGGTTTTTAAAAGTTTTTTTAAAGAAATGGTTTTCTCTTAGTCATTTATTGATTCAATAAGTATTTACTGATAGTGTACTGTGTGAGGGAACTATAATCCTGAATAAGACACGTTTCTAAGGAGCTTATGATTTAAAAAGGAAAATGTGTAGAACTAAGTATAACCCAAAGCAATATGACCTCAGTGTCCTAAGACTAGTATCAGCACTAGTACACTACTCTTGTAGTTCAGAGGAAGGAGGGTTTTCCTGACTGGGGAAAATCAGATAAGATTGGAGGAAGTAGTTGGGTATTTAAGCCAGGTCTGAATTTTCTCTCATTTATAATGACAGTGTGGAGATAATCTCAGATGAGCTCTGAGAGAAATGGTCCTGCCATTTTGTCTCACACAATATACAAGATGTGGCTATAAAACAGTGGGACTGATTTCCTCATGTGGCTCTAAACTGCCTCTGATGACAATTCCAAAAGAGAAGCTCTTGCATTATTCAAAGCAAAAGCAGCAGAGTTAGAATAAAATGTATAGCTTCAAAATTGGTTACTTTGAAGGTAACATCACTCATTTGACTGTACAGTCTGAATATGTTATAATAAGTGACACATCATTTTCAGATAAGTATTACTTTTGCTTAACGAGGGTATTACTCCCTCTTTGGTCATGTACCAAGATCTGAGAGGGCATACAATGATAGCATCCTAGGCCTGTAATGTAATCTTCTTCATCCAATCACCTTAAAGAAAAAGGTAAAGGGCATTATGAGTTGAGTGACTATGACAAAGAGCCTTTGAATCTCCTGAAAATTTCCCGAATAAGATAAACCTGTGTCTCAAAGAAACAGGTGGCCAATAAAATAACATTTACAGTGAGAATGCATAACTCTAAATGTGAGAATACAAGATGAAGAATTTTAAATGAGCTATACCTCCTTCTTGGACTGAAGTAGTTTAAGCTACAGGAATAAAACAGTTTTACAGAGGTTCTATGACTAAGCCAAATGTCAGGATTAAGTCATATTTTACAGATTGAAATAAAATATCTTAGAAATAAATGCAAAGATGTGAACCTTTAAAATATCTGATAAAAAATGACTTTGGGAGTAAATAGCATGACATGTAATGGAAAAGACTTCTCCTTTAATCATCAATAAAGTATATTTATAAATAAGTTAATTATTCTTTCTGTAATATTTTAAAAATTGTGATTAAAACACAATATAAAATTTACCTTCTTACGCCAGGTGCTGTGGCTCACACCTGCAATTCCAGCATTTTGGGATGGGCAAGGTGGAAGAATCAATTGAGGACAGGAAATTCAGACCAGCCCTGTCAAAATAGTGAGATCGCACCTCTAAAATTAAATAAATAAATAAAAATTAGCTGGGTGTGATGGTGCACAACTCTAGTCCCAGTTACTTGGGAGGCCAAAGCTTGAGCTCAAGAAGTTGAGGATGTGGTGAGTCGTGATCACGTTACTGCACTCCAGCCTGCATAACAGAGTGAGACATTGTCCTCCCCCCACAAAAAAAAATTTCGCCTCCTAATCATTCTTAAGTGTGCAGTTCAGTGGCGTTAACTATTTTCACATTTTTATGTATCAAATCTCTAGAGCATTTTCAACTTGCAAAACTGAAACTGTATGTCCATCAAACAAATCTCAATTTCCCCCTCCCTCAGCTCCTGACAGTCACTATTCTACTTTCTGTTTCCATGATTTTTACTACTCGAGTTCTCTTACATAAGTGGAATCCAAGTGACTGGTTTATTTCACTCAGCATAATATTGGCAAGTGTCATCCATGTTGTAGCATGTGACAGAATTTTCTCCCATTTTAAAGCTGAATAATATTCAATTGCATGTGCATACCTCATTTTCTTTATCCATTCATCTGTCAATGAACACCTGGGCTGCCTCCATCTCTTGGCTATTGTGAATAACACTGCAATGAACATGAGTGTACAAATATTTATTTGAGAGCCTACTTTCAATTCTTTTTGATATAAACACAAAACTGGAATTGGTGGATCATATGGTGATTCTATTTTTAGTTTTTTGAGAAACTTCCATTCATTTTTCCATAGTGACTGCACTATTTTACATTCTCAGCACCACTGCACAAAGTTTCCAATTTCTCGCACATCCTTGTCACACTTATTATTTTCGTTTTTGATAGTGGCCATTCTAGCGGGTGTGAGGTGATATCTCATTGGGATTTGTATTTGCATTTCCTTAATGATCAGTGAGGTTGAGCATCTTTTCCTATGCTTGTTGGATATTTGTACACCTTACTTGGGAAAATGTCTATTTAGATTCTTTGCCCATTTTAAAATCAGGTTATTTGTTTTTATGTTGTTGAGTTGTAAGTGTTCTTCATATATTCTGAATATTAACCCCATAACAGACTTATTATTTGCAAATATTTTATCCTATGATAGGTTTCTTTTTTATTTCAATAGGTTTTGGGGGAACAGGTGATGTCTGGTTACATGAATGTTATTTAGTAGTGATTTCTGAGATTTTGGTGCAGCCATCACCTGAACAATGTACACTGTCCCCAGTGTGTAGAATTTTATCCCTAACCCTTCCACTCAACCTTCCCCCAAAGTTTCCAAAGTCCTTTGTATTATTCTTATGCCTTTGCATCCTCATAGCTTAGCTCCCACTTATGAATAAGAACATATGATGTTTGGTTTTCCATTCCTGAGTTACTTCACTGACAATAATGGTCTCCAATTCCATCCAGGTGGCTGAAAATGCCATTATTTAATTCCTTTTTATGTCTGGGTAGTATTCCATGATATACATACATACCACATTTTCTTTATCCACTCATTGATTGATGAGTATTTGGGCTGGTTCTATATTTTTGCAATTACAAATTGTGCTGCTATAAACATGCATATGCAAGTAGCTTTTTCGTATAATGACCTCATTTCCTCTGGGTAGATATGCAAGAATGAGATTGCTGGATCAAATGGTAGATGTCCTTTTAGTTCTTTAAAGAGTCTCCACTCTGTTTTCCATAGTGGTTGTACTAGTTTACATTGCCACCAACAGTGCAAAAGTGTTCCCTTTTCACCACATCCACACCAACATCTATTCTTTTTTGACTTTTTGATCAAGGCCATTCTTGCAGGATGCATTATTGCATTATGGTTTTGATTTGCATTTCCCTGATCACTAGTGATGTTGAGCATTGTTTCATATGTTTGTTGGCCATTTATATATCTTCTTTTGAGAACTGTTTATTCACGTCCTTAGCCCAGTTTCTGATGAGATTGTTTTTTTCTTACTGATTTGTTTGAGTTTCTTGTAGATGCTGGATATTAGTCTTTTGTCAGATGTATAGATGTGAAGATTTTCCCCTACTCTGTAGATTGCCTGTTTACTCTGCTGATTATTTATTTTGCTGTGTAGAAGCTTTTTAGTTTAATTACCTCCCATCTATTTATCTTTGTTTTGTTGCATTTGCTTTTGGGTTCTTCATAATGAAGTATTTGCTTAAGCCAATGTTTAGAAGGGTTTTTCCAACGTTATCTTGTAGAATTTTTATGGCTTATGAGTCTTAGATTTAAGTCTTTGATTCATCTTGCATTGATTTTTGTATAAGGTGTGAGATGAGGATCTAGTTTTCTTCTTCTACATGTGGCTTCCCAATTATTCCTGCACCATTTGTTGAATAGAGTGTTGACATGGTTTGGCTCCTTGTACCCACCCAAGTATCATCTTGAATTGTACTCTCATAATTTCTACATATAGTGGGAGGGACCTGGTGGGAGAAAATTAAATCATGGGTGTAATTTCTCCCACACTGTTCTAGTGGTAGTGAATAAGTCTTACAAGATTTAATGGTTTGATAAGGAAAAACCCATTTCATTTTCTCTCTTGCTGCCACCATGTAAGAAGTGCCTTTTGCCTTCCACCATAATTGTGAGGTCTCCCTCGCCACGTGGAACTGTAAGTTCATTAAACATTTCTGTTGTAAATTGCTCAGTCTCGGGTATGTCTTTATCAGCAGCATGAAAACAGACTAATACAAAAAAAAATGGTACAAGTAGAGTAGGATACTGCTAAAAAGATACCCAAACATGTGGAAGCAACTTTGGAACTGGGTAATAGGCAGGAGTTGGAACAGTTTGGAAGGCTCAGAAGAAGATAGGAAAATATGGGGAAGTGTGGGGCTCCCTAGAGACTTATGGAATGGCTTTGATCAAAATGCCGATAATGATATGGACAATGAAATTGAGGCTGAGATAGTCTCAGAAGGAAATGAGGAGTTTGTTGGGAACTGGAGTAAAAGTGACTCTTGTTATGTTTTAGCAAAGACATTTATAAAAGACATAGCAGGTATTTTGTCCCTGCCCTAGAGATTTGTGGAGTGTTGAACTTAAGAGAGATAATTTAGGGTCTCTGGCAGAAGAAATTTCTAAGCAGCAAAGCATTTAAGAGGTGACCTGGGTGCTGTTAAAGGCATTCAGTTTTATAAGGGAAGCAGATCATAAAAGTTTGAAAAATTTGCAGCCTGACAATGTGACAGAGAAGAAAATCTCATTTTATGAGGCAAAATTCAATTTAGAAGGGTTTTCCCTCCAGAAATTAGCATAAGTAATGAGGAGCCAAATGTTAAGCCACAAGACAATGGGGGAAGTGTCTCCAGGGCATGTCAGATGTCTTCACAGTAGCCCCTCCCATCACAGGCTTAGAGACCTAGGAGGAAATAATGGTTTCATGGGTCAGGCCCAGGGTCCCCATGCTGTGTGCAGCCTAAAGACTTGGTGCCCTACATCCAGGCCCATCTAGTCATGGCTGAAAAGGGACAATATAGATCTTGGACCATTGCTTCAGAGGGTGCAAGCCCCAAGCTTTGGCAACTCCCACAAGATATTGAGCCTGCAAGTGCACAGAAATCAGGAACTGGGGTTTGGGAACCTCTGCCTAGATTTCAGAACACGTATGGAAATGCCTTGATGCCTAGGCAGAAGTTGGCTGCAGGGATGGGGCCCTCATGGAGAACCTCTGCTAGCACAGTGCAGAAGGGAAATGTGGGGTCAGAGCTCCCACACAGATTCCCTACTGGAGTGCTACCTAGTAGAGTCATGAGAAGAGGGTCACTATCCTCCAGATCCCATAATGGTAGATCCACTGACAGCTTGCCCCATGCACCTGGAAAAGCCATAGACACTCAATGCCAGCCTTTGAAAGCAGCCGGGAGGGAGGCTGTACCCTGCAAAACCACAGGGGCAGAGCTGTCTAAGACCATGGGAACCCACCTCTTGCATCAATGTGACCTGGATGTGATACATGGAGTCAAAGAAGATCATTTTGGAGCTTTAAGATTTGACCAAATCAGTAGCTCTCTTATACACCAACAGCCACCAAGCTGAGAATCAGATAAAGAACTCAACCCCTTTTACAATAGCTGCAAAAAATTTCAAATACTTAGGAATATACTTAACGAATGAAGTGAAAGACCTCTACAAGAAAAACTACAAAATACTGCTCAAAGAAATCATAGATGACACAAACAAATAGAAACACATCCCATGCTCATGGATGGGTAGAATCAATATTGTGAAAATGACCATACTGCCAAAAGCAACTTACAAATTCAGTCCAATTCCCATCAAAATATCACCATCATTATTTACAGAACTAGAAAAAATAATCACAAAATACATATGGAACCAAAAAAGAGCCCTCATAGCCAAAGCAAGAGTAAGTAAAAGGAACAGATCTGCAGGCATTACATTACCTGACTTCCAAGTATACTCTTAGGCCATAGTCACCAAACAGCATGGTACTGGTATAAAAACCAGCATATATATCAATGGAACATTGATCAACTTCCTCTTTACTGATTTGGATGCCCTTTACTTATTTCTCTTGTCTGATTGCTCTGGTAGGACTTCCAGTACTAGGTTGAATAGAAGTGGTGAAAATGGGCATCCTTGCCTTGTTGCAGTTTTCAGGGAGAATGCTTTCACATTTCCCCATTCGGTATAATGTTGGCTGTGGATTTGTCATATATAGCTTTTATTATCTAAGGTATGTCCCTTCTAAGCCTATTTTGCTGAGCGTTTGAATCGTAAAGGGATACTGGATTTTGTCAAATGCTTTTTCTCCGTCTATTGAAATGATCATGTGATTTCTGTTTTTAATTCTGTTTATGTGGTGTATCAGATTTATTAACTTATTTATTTAAACCATCCCTGCATCACTGGTGTGAAACACCCTTGATTATGGTGGATTATCTTTTTGATATGCTGTTGGATTCAGTTAGCTAGTATTTTGTTGAAGATTTTTGCATCTATGTTCATAATGGATATTGGTCTGTAGTTTTTTTTGATGGCCTTTCCTGGTTTTGGCATTAGGGTGATACTGTCTTCATAGAAGGATTTAGGGATGATTCCCTCTTTCCCTTCTTTTTCATCCTGTGGGTTTTTTGTTTGTTTGTTTTGATGTATAGAAATTTTGAAGTTTGATGTAATCTTATTTGTTTATTTTTGCTTTTGTTGTCTGGGCATTTTGTGTCATGTCCAATAAATTATTGCCAAATCCAATGTCATGAAGTTTTCTTCTGTTTTTTTCTAAGTTTCATAGTTTTGGAACTTATGTTTAGGTCTTTAATTCATTTTGAGTTAGTTTATATATGTGGTATAAGTAAAGGGCTTGACTTCATTTTTTTCATGTGTATATATCATTTTCTTAATAACATTTGTTGAAGAAACTGTCTTTTCCCCATTGTGTGGTCTTGGCACCTCTGTCAAAGATTAATTGATCATATATGACTGGGTTTATTTCTTGGATGTCTATTTTGTTCTATTAGTCTATGTGTCTGTCTTTATGCCAGTATCACTTTGTTTTGATTACTGTCACTTTGCAATATATTTTGAAATCAGGAAGTGTGACACTTCCAAATTTGTTATTTTTCAAGAATGTTTTGGCAATTCAGGGACCCCTGACATTCTATGTACATTTTAGGTTTTTTTTTTTCTGTAAAAAATGTCATTGATATTTTGATAGGGATTGCACTGAATCTGTAGATCACTTCAGGTAGAATAGGGTGAAATATTATTTTAAAGATGTCTATATTACTTAGTAATAAATCAATGATGTACATTGTTGGCAAGATGAAATATTGTTATACTTGCTATTTTCTTCATTTCACAGATTGTTTTAATCTGTTTTCTGTTGCTATAACAGAATTTCTGAGACTAAGTAATTTATAAGTAAAATAAATTTGTTTCTCACAGTTCTTGAGGCTGGGAAGTTCAAGAGTGGGGCACAGACATCTGACAAGGATTATCCCTTGGCAGAAGGGCAGGCTAGAGAGAATGAGAGCATGTGAGAGTCAGAGAGAAAATGAAGGCCAAACTTCCACCATAACTAATCTGCTCCTTTGAGTAATCTATTCATTACGGTGAAACCCTTATGACTTAATTCCCTCTTTTTTTTTTTTTCTTTCTTTTTTTTTTTTTTTTTTTTGAGTCAGAGTTTTGCTCATTGCCCAGGCTGGAGTGCCATGGTGTGATATCGGCTCACCACAACCTCTGCCTCATGGGTTCAAGTGACTCTCCTGCCTCAGCCTCCCGCGTAGTTGAAATTACAGGCATGCACCACCACGCCCAGCTAATTTTGTATTTCTCCATGTTGGTCAGGTTGGTCTCGAACTCCCAATCTCAGGTGATTCACCCACCTCGACCTCCCAAAGTGCTGGGGTTACAGGCACGAGCCACCGCACCTGCCCAATTAATCACCTCTTAAAACACTCCCCCAGTACCACTACATTGGCAAGTAAACATCAACATGCGTTTTGGCAGGGACATTTAAATTATAGCACAGATACATAGTCTGAAAGAAGTGGGGTATATTTGACTAAATTTTAGGCAGTGAGAAATAAATATGGTCTACTACTTTTTCAGAGAACTAGATCATAATAGTCCAATATTCTTTCTTTCCAGTTTTTAAACTGTAGGGAATTATTAATGATTCTCTTCTGTGTCTTCATAAAGAATATAAAGAGGCAACATATACCTATCTAAATCAGAAGACTGTACCCACAAATAGGCTAATTTTCATCCTGTTGATGTGAACTATCATAAGATCCCTTTTATACTAACCACTAATGACTCTAGTAGTATTATCCCAGGGGACTATTGCCTGACTTAGAAATGATCATACTGAGTATTTGATGCTTGAACTGATATAGAGATGAAGCAGAGACTGAAAAACTACAACTTGATATTTTATTAAGGTGCTTATTTGATTTCATATTCTGTAAATGCATAAAATAAGGGCACCCAGAGGTTATAGTACTCACCCAAGATCATGTTGAAAATGGGGAGCCCACAGTAACCAAAACAGCATGGTACTGGTACCAAAACAGAGCTATAGACCAATGGAACAGAACAGAGTCCTCAGAAATAATACCACACATCTACA
>NW_012116833.1:1415473-1449565 GCF_000951035.1 Colobus angolensis palliatus | reverse complement strand
AAAAAAAAAAAAAGAAAATGGGGAGCCCTGTTTTGAAGGCAATTTGAAGTTGCCAAGCTTCTCAAATAAACAGCAGCCATTAATCCCCTAAAATATCTTTTCTGACTATAACAAAATATTTTCTCTACAAAGTGCCCACCAGAAAGATTCCCTGAAGATACTGAGGCTGAATCTACTTGATACCAAAATAACCAATCGATTGTCAGTAAACTGAAAAGAATCTGTCAAACTTGTTGGCTGTGTGAGTGAACTGATCTACCAGCTTACGCAAGGCAGCCAATCTGATAGAACCAGGTACCTGCCACCTTTAAAAGGGCCAGCAAGATGATGGTGAGTGATTGATCACTGTTCCATCTTTGGAAGCCTGAAGTCTTAAATCCCATTCACCTCAAGCATTGGGCAAGGTTCAATTTATGAAATAAAAGGCATCAAACTGCCCTTCTCCATAATCAATTTTCCTAACTACATTCACTACATGGGAGCACCACAGCAATACAGATGCATTCGTGCTTCTTCTGGAGAGCTCATAAACGTTTAAAGGGTCTTCCTAAAACACTCTCTGGGTTTTCACTTCATGGGTTTGTGTAATTTCTACTTGCACTTGAGGTAGGTTTGAAAGTTAGACACATTTCCAGGATGACTTTCAGCCTGACCTTTAGTGCAAAGTCAGTCCCACTTTCTGAGATGAACTTAGAAAACTGCATTTTCTTTGAAAATAAGGTTGAGATATGAGTGGTATGTAAAAGCTTAGAGAAAGTCCACACAAGGCAATTCCACATGCCTAGACTTCTGATACTGGTGTTTGAACTAATAATCTACTACTAAGGTAAGATGAAAAACACAACCACCAATCACAGCCCTAGCTCTCTCATTGCTGACTACTCTCTTTGTGAAGAGAGCTTGTGACTCTATTTTTATTTCTGTTCTCTCAGGATGACTGTATGGTTTATAAAGTTTATATTATTGAGCTAAACTGAAAAACTTGGTTTGGATTTCCATTGGCTGCAGCTCACCTTGATTACTCTGTGGCTCAGTTTGCTTTTTTCCTCATATCTTGCACCTCCTCTGGCTTTATCCTCTTGCTTATTTAGCTACTAATTTCATTGTCAACCTGGACTGTTTGCAATGGTCTGGACAGGAAGTGTGAGTATCATCAATCTATTTTATTGGTCTTTAACCTTATATGCATTTGAAAGAGGCAGCAACTGAAGTTTATAAAATTTCTTTGAGTTTAGGAACTCACTGAAAATTCTATTGATTGATTGATCATTTTCTTGGCTTCCCCTTTTACCTCCCAACTTCAACATATACTGTCTTCTAGAACTAGTGTCTCTAACAGGCACACTACCTTGTTTATCAAATTCAAGCTTGATGCTACCATTATGACATTATTCTATGATGTATAGTAGAGATTCTCAACTGGTGGGAATGGTTTTCAGATGTGCTGAGCTATTGATTTTTCCTCAGTCCATGGGGTGGCCAGTTGTGGCCTGGAGCAACTGGATGCCTTGGGGCAGATTTACCTCTGATTCCTCACAACCTTGTCTGTTTACTCTAGTATGCTGTACAGAGTATTATTTTCTATATGTACCATGATGTGGAATACCTTACCAAGCATTGCCTACTGCAAATAAATTGTCTGAAATGAGAGGATTGCTCTCAAGGATTTGCACTATCAGTAACCTGTTCAATCCATTCATCCAGCATAATAGTTGAGGAAGTCAATACTAGTCCTTAATAGGCAGAGGTTGGAGCCACTGCTATGTAGAAAGACAACTGAGCTTGGCACAAAGCTGTGCTATAACTTTTCACTTCCAGGAGCATATTAAGAAGGTGAGTTAGCTTACATACCACACAACCTATGGGGAGGTACATAAGGCACATGGGAGCTTTTAGACATGTCTTTCACTCCCTATTATATACGATATAAAACAGCCTAAGACTGTGAGGGGCACATTGACTTATCTTTTTGTTTGTTTTTAGTATTTTTTTCAATTTTATGGGTACATAGTAGGTGTATACATTTATATATGAGATGTTGGGCACACTGATTTGTATTAAGGTGTTGCTGCCTCTGTGACTCCAGCAACTCCATGACCCCAAACTGGGTTATATTTAATGAGATATAAATTTGCCACAACTCGGCTGGGCACAGTGGCTTATGCCTGTAATCCCAGTACTTTGGGAGGCCAAGGCGGGTGGATCACAAGGTCAGGAGATCAAGACCATCCTGACTAACACTGTGAAACCCCAGCTCTACTAAACATACAAAAAAATAGCCAGGCATAGTGGTGGGCACCTGTAGTCCCAGCTACTCGGGAGGCTGAGGCAGGAGAACAGCATGAACCCAGGAGGCAGAGCTTGCAGTGAGCCTAGATCGCTCCAATGCACTCCAACCTGGGCAACAGAGTGAGACTCCATCTCACCAAAAAAAAAAAAAAAAAAAAAAAAAAATTGTCACAACTTCCCTACTTCTTTTTTGAACTCAACTCTACCAGCAATTTGTAAAACATTTTCTCTGTGTACAGTGCAGCCTGATGCTATGGGAAATAAATACATAAATGGGACATAATCTCTCATTTTAGGGTACTTTTGATTATGTCAGGAGATAAAGATGAAGACAGCAACAGTTATAATATTAAACAGAATAAGAGAAATAACATGGAAAAGTGTCATCAAGACCCAAAGGAATTGAGAAGCTTCATGGAAAAGATAGTGATTAAGACAAACTGAAAGATTAACAGAATTCTAATTGACAGAGATAGAAGGTAAAGGTAATGATGTTTTCCAAAGAGAAGAAATGGTACAGGCAGATAATGAAAGCATAAGCAACATTAAGAAATGAATTTTAGTGGAGAGATCATTCCAAGATGGCCGAATAGGAACAGTTCCAGTCTACAGCTCCCAGCGTGAGCAATGCAGAAGACAGGTGATTTCTGCATTTCCAACTTAGGTACCACATTCATCTCACTGGGACTTGTTGGACAGTGGGTGCAGCCCATGGAGTGTAAGCCAAAGCAGGATGGGGCATTGTCTCATCCAGGAAGTGCAAGGGGTTGGGAAATTCCCTTTCCTAGCCAAGGGAAGCCATGACAGATGGTACCTGGAAACTCAGGACACTCCCACCCTAATACTGAGCTTTTCCAATGGTCTTAGCAAATGGCATACCAGGAGATTATAACCCACACCTGGCTTGGCAGGTCCCATGCCCACAGAGCCTTGCTCACTGCTAGCACAGCAGTTCGAGATCCAACTGTGAGGTGGCAGTGAGGCTAGGGGAGGGACGTCTGCCATTGCTGAAGCTTGACTAGGTAGACAAAGTGGCCAGGAAGCTCGAACTGGGTGGAGCCCACCACAGCTCAATGAGGCCTGCCTGCCTCTGCAGACTCTACCTCTGGGGGTAGGGCATAGCTGAACAAAAGGCAGCAGAAACTTCTGCAGACTTAAAGGTCCCTGTCTGACAGCTCTGAAGAGAGCCGTGGTTCTCCCAGCATGGGGTTTGAGCTCTGAGAATGGACAGACTGCCTCCTCAAGTGGGTCCCAGACCCCCGTGTACCCTAACTGGGAGACATCTCCCAGTAGGGGCCAACTGACACCTCATACAGCTGGGGGCCCCTCTGAGACAAAGCTTCCAGAGGAAGGATCAGGCAGCAATATTTGCTGTTCTGCAATACTTGCTGTTCTGCAGCCTCCACTGGTGACACTCAGGCAAACAGAGTCTGAGTGGACCTCCAGCAAACTCCAACAGACCTGCAGCTGAGGGACATGACTGTTAGAAGGAAAACTAACAAACAGAAAGGAATAGCATCAACATCAACAAAAAGGACATCCACACCAAAACCCTATCTGTAGGTCACCAACATCAAAGACCAAACGTAGATAAAACCACAAAGATGGGGAGAAACCAGAGCAGAAAAGCCAAAAATTCTAAAAATCAGAGTGCCCCTTCTCCTCCAAAGGATCACAGCTCCTCGCCAGCAACGGAACAAAGCTGGACAGAGAATGACTTTGAGGAGCTGACAGAAGTAGGCTTCAGAGGATCAGTAATAACAAACTTCTCCAAGCTGAAGGAGGATGTTCCAACCCATTGCAAGGAAGCCAGAAACCTTGAAAAAAAGATTAGACAAATGGCTAACTAGAATAAACAGTGTAAAGAAGACCTTAAATGACCTGATGGAGCTGAAAACCATGGCATTAGAACTACGTGATGCATGCAAAGCTTCAGTAGCGGATTCAATCAAGTAGAAGAAAGTGATTGAAGATCAAATAAATGAAATGAAGCAAGAAGAGAAGTTTAGAGAAAAAAGAGTAAAATAAATGAACAAAGCCCCCAAGAAATATGGGGCTAGGTGAAAAGACAAAATCTATGTTTGATTAGTGTACCTGAAAGTGATGGGGAGAATAGAACCAAGCTGGAAAACACTCTTCAGGATATCATCCAGGAGAACTTCCCCAACCTAGCAAGGAAGGCCAACATTCAATTCCAGAAATACAGAGAACACCACAAAGATACTCCTCGAGAAGAGCAACCCGAAGACACATAATTGTCAGATTCACAAAGGCTGAAACGAAGGAAAAAATGTTAAGGGCAGCCAAAAAGAAAGGTCAGTTTACCCACAAAAGGAAGCCCATCAGACTAACAGCAGATCTCTTGGCAGAAACTCTACAAGCCAGAAGAGAGTGGGGGCCAATATTCAACATTCTTAAAGAAAAGAATTTTCAACCCAGAATCTCATATTCATCCAAACTAAGCTTCACAAGTGAAGGAAAAATAAAATCCTTTACAGACAAGCAAATGCTAAGAGATTCTGTCACCACCAGGCCTGCCTTACAAAAGCTCCTGAAGGAAGCAATAGACATGGAAAGGAACAACTGGTACCAACCATTGCAAAAACATGACAAATTGTAAAGACCATCGATGCTAGGAAGAAACTGCATCAACAAACGGGCTAAATAACCAGCTAACATCATAATGACAGGATCAAATTCACACATAACAATATTAACTTTAAATGTAAATGGTCTAAATGCCCCAATTAAAAGATATAGACTGACAAATTGGATAAAGAGTCAAGAGCCATCAGTGTGTTGTATTCAGGAGACCCATCTCATGTGCAGAGACACAAATAGGCTCAAAATAAAGTGATGGAGGAAGGTCTACCAAGCAAATAGAAAGCACAAAAAAGCAGGGGTTGCAATCCTACTCTCTGATAAAACTGACTTTACACCAACAAAGATCAAAAGAGACACAAAGGCCATTACATTATGGTAAAGGGATCAATTCAACAAGAAGACCTAACTATCCCACATGCATATGCACCCAATACAGAAGCACACAGATTCATAAAGCAAGTTCTTAAAGACCTAAAAAGAGACTTAGACTCCCACACAATAATATTGGGAGACTTTATCACCTCACTGTCAATATTAGACAGATCAATGAGACAGAAGGTTAACAAGGATATCCAGGACTTGAACTCAGCTCTGCACCAAGCGGACCTAATAGACATCTACAGAACTCTCCATCCCAAATTAACAGAATATACATTCTTCTCAGCACCACATCGCACTTATTCTGAAATTGACCACATAGTGGGAAGTAAAGTACTCCTCAGAAAATGTAAAAGAACAGAAATCACAACAAACTGTTTCTCAGACCACAGTGCAATTAAATTAGGACTCAGGATTAAGAAACTCACTCAAAACTGCACAACTACATGGAAACTGAATAACATGCTCCAGAATGACTACTGGGTAAATAATGAAATGAAGGCAGAAATAAAGATGTTCTTTGAAACCAATGAGAACAAACACACAATGTACCAGAATCTCTGCGGCACAGCTAAAGCAGTGTGTAGAGGGAAATTTATAGCACGAAATGCCCACAACAGAAAGCAGGAAAGATCTAAAATTGAAACTGTAAAATAATAGTTATAAGAACTAGAGAAGCAAGAGCAAGAAAATTTAAAAGCTAGCAGAAAGCAAGAAATAACTAAGATCAAAGCAGAAATGAAGGAGGTAGAGACACAAAAAAACCCTTCAAAAAACTCAATGAACTCAGGAGCTGGTTTTTTGAAAAGATCAACAAAATTGATAGACTGCTAGCAAGACTAATAAAGAAGAAAAGAGAGAAGAATCAAATAGACACAATAAAAACTACTAAAGGGGATACCACCACTGATCCCACAGAAATACAAACTACCATCAGAGAATGCTACAAATACCTCTATGCAAATAAACTAGAAAATCTAGAAGAAATTGATACATTCCTGGAAGCATACACCCTCCCAAGACTAAACCACGAAGAAGTTGAATCCCTGAATAGACCAATAACAGGCTCTGAAATTGAGGCCACAATTAATAGCCTACTAACCAAAAAAAGTCCAGGACCAGAAGTATTCACAGTCAAATTCTGCCAGAGGTGCAAAGAGGTGCTGGTACCATTCCCTGTGAAACTATTCCAATCAATAGAAAAAGAGAGAATCCTCCCAAACTCATTTTATGAGGCCAGCATCATCCTGATACCAAAGCCTGGCAGAGACACAACAAAAAAAGGAGAATTTTAGAACAATATCCTGATGAACATCGATGCGAAAATCTTCAATAAAATACTGTCAAACCGAATCCAGCAGCACATCAAAAAGATTATCCACCACAGTCAAGTTGGCTTCATGCCTGGGATACAAGGCTGGTTCAACATACAAAAATCAATAAACGTAATCCAGCATATAAACAGAACCAAAGACAAAAACCACATGATTATCTCAATAGATGCAGAAAAGACCTTTGACAAAATTCAACAGCCCTTCATGCTAAAAACTCTCAATAAACTAGGTAGTGATGGAACATATCTGAAAATAATAAGAGCTATTTATGACAAACCCACAGCCAATATCATACCGAATGAGCAAAAACTGGAAGCATTCCCTTTGAAAACTGGCATGAGACAAGGATGCCCTCTCTTGCCACTCCTATTCAACATAGTGTTGGAAGTTCTGGCCAGGCAATCAGGCAGGAGAAAGAAATCAAGGGTAATCAATTAGGAAAAGAGGAAGTCAAATTGTCCCTGTTTGCAGATGACATGATTGTATATTTAGAAAACCCCATCATCTCAGCCCAAAATCTCCTTAAGCTGATAAGCAACTTCAGCAAAGTCTCAGGATACAAAATCAATGTACAAAAATCACAAGCATTTATATACACCAATAACAAACAGAGAACCAAATCATGAGTGAACTCCCATTCACAACTGCTTTAAAGAGAATAAAATACCTATGATTCCAACTTACAAGGGATGTGAAGGACCTCTTCAAGGAGAACTGCAAACCACTGCTCAATGAGATAAAAGAGGACACAAACATAAAGAAGAACATTCCATCCTCATGGACAGGAAGAATCAATACTGTGAAAATGGCCACACTGCCCAAGGTAATTTATAATTTTAATGCCATCTCCATCAAGCTACCAATGACTTTCTTCACAGAATTGGAAAAAAATAATTTAAAGTTCATATGGAACCAAAAAAGAGCCCACATTGCCAAGACAATCCTAAGCAAAAAGAACAAAGCAGAGGCATCACACTACATGACTTCAAACTATACTACAAGGCTACAGTAACCAAAACAGCATGGTCCTGGTACCAAAACAGAGATGTAGACCAAAGGAACAGAACAGAGCCCTCAGAAATAACACCACACATCTACAACCATCTGATCTTTGACAAATCTGGCAAAAAATAAAGGAGAAAGGATTCGTTATTTAATAAATGGTGCTGGGAAAACTGGCTGGACATATGTAGAAAGCTGAAACTGCATGCCTTCCTTACACCTTATACAAAAATTAATTCAATATGAATTAAAGATTTGAATGTTAGACCTAAAACCACAAAAACCCTAGAAGAAAACCTAGGCAATACCATTCAGGACATAGGCATGTGCAAGTACTTTATGACGAAAACACCAAAAGCAATGGCAACAAAAGCCAAAATAGACAAATTGGATCTAATTAAACTAAAGAGCTTCTGCACGATAAAAGAAACTACCATCATGGTGAACATGCAACCTAGAGAATGGGAGAAAATATTTGCAATCTACCAATCTGACGAAGGGCTAATATCCAGAATCTACCAAGAACTTAAACAAATTTACAAGAACAAATCAAACAGCCCCATTGAAACATCGGCAAAGGATATGAAGAGACACTTTTCAAAAGAAGACATTTATGCAACCAACAGACACATGACAAAATGCTCATCATTACTGGTCATCAGAGACATGCAAATCAAAGCCACAATGACCTACCATTTCACACCAGTTAGAATGACGATCATTAAAAAGTCAGGAAACAACAGGTGCTGGAGAGGATGTGGAGAAATAGGAAGGTTTTTACACTGTTGGTGGGAATGTAAACTAGTTCAACCATTGTAGAAGACAGTGTGGCAATTCCTCAAGGATCTAGAACTAGAAATACCATTTGACCCAGCCATCCCATTACTGGGTATATACCCAAAGGATTATAAATTGTGCTACTATAAAGACTCATGCACATGTTTTTTTATTGCGTCACTATTCACAATAGCAAAGACTTGGAACCAACCCAAATGTCCATCAATGATAGACTGGATTAAGAAAATATGGCACATATAAACCATGGAATACTATGCAGCCATAAAAAAGGATGAGTTCATGTCCTTTGCAGGGACGTGGATGAAGCTGGAAACCATGATTCTGAGCAAACTATCACAAGGACAGAAATCCAAACACTACATGTTCTCACTCATAGGTGGGAATTGAACAATGAGAATGCTTGGACACAGGGTGGGGAATATCACACACTGGGGCCTGTTGTGGGGTTGAGGGAAGGAGGAGAGATAGCATTAGGAGGAATACCTGATGTAAATGACGAGTTAATGGGTACAGCACACCAACATGGCACATGTATACATATGTAACAAACCTGCATGTTGTGCACATGTACCCTAGAACTTAAAGTATAATAATAATAATAAATGAATTTTATCTAAATAGAAATGATGTGAGGAAGAAGTTGGAGGCAAGACTGGATTGTTAGTACCAACTTTATACGGAAAATATTTCATGAGATAAAATACCATAGAAGTTAGCAAATGAAGTGAACATTTAGTATAATATTTAATTTCACAGGATTTTTTCCTTTGCCTTAACTACATACTTTACTTGCAGCGATGTAATGAGCCTCAGATGAACATTCACCAAGCTAGCAAACTTTGAGAATCCAGCCTTTAACAGATTACTTTCCACCTCCACCTCTGCCCCAAGAGCTGCACTTTTCATGAGCTTCAATTAGCTGGTTAATGTCAGTGGTTGACCTTAGTGGCAATGCTAAAGTTTTAATATTATAAAGTCTTTAACAGGAATTAGTGAAAATACATGACAGAATAAGCTATAAGTGGACAAAAAGAAAGTGGATCTTCTAAAGTCAGTAAGGGGGCACCAAAAATAGGTTTTCAAATTTCTCGGTTTTGCCATAATTAACTCAAATTAATACTGGTAAATGTTATGAAGACCCATAAAGTTCAATGTGTTGTTTATCAATTAGTTATTTTTAAGGTTTAAATGAATCCTCTAAATAGAACATTAGTGTTGGAAGTGAGTTTTTAAGGTCACCCAGTCCAGTAATTACCAAATGCCAGACTTGTCCTGGTCTATGTGAATTTTCCACCAAAAAATAAGGATATATTGAATTGTTCATAAAGCTGAATTTAATTAATTGCAATACCTATTTTTCCTATAGTTATATATGTTTAAATTATCGGGTAAAATGTATTTATGTACTGAATTAATAATAATGGTAGCAATATCAATAACATAAATGAAATATTCACTGTGTGTCAGGAACTATTCAGACACTTTACATATATTAACTCATTTGATCCTCACAACAAATCTGTCAGGTAAGTACCATTTTATCTTCAGTTAACAGATTATGGTAATAGTAGATGATAGGCGATTTTTTAAGGTATCTCTTAAAGTATCATTGCTAAAATAAAAATCAGGAAACCCCATATTTCCCCCCATCTTTTCATTAGGTCTGAAAAATACTAATAGAGAGAAAACCAATTATTTTAAAATTGGGGAAACTGAAGCCCAGAAAGGGGAAGTAAATTGTCCAAGAACACATAACTAACCAATAGCAAATGCTAGAACTAGGACTCAAACATTCTTTCATCTAGACTAGCTTTTTCTCCTGATACCCTATGCTGCCTTGCAAGTAAAGTTGTCAACTTTGTTCATAAGCATGTCTAAAATGTTAACATTTGACTCTTTCCTACTGCACAGCTCTGAGATGCTTGTCTCTTCCTCTTATAACAGTTAATTTAAATTCAGGCACATGAGTAAAATGTCATAATGGAACCCTTTGGACTCTCAGTCAATTGTCATCTCCCTGTGGGTGAATTAAGAACCTCTCATTCTTTCTGCCTCCCTTAACACACACAGCTGCTCAGCAGGTATTTCTAATCATGTTGTCACCCAAATTGTATACCTGTCATCACTCAGATTGTGAAAATGCTCTGTGCTTGAGCCAAAATAGCACATCTACCTTTGGAATTCCCTACTACAAAAAGGACTCTTCCTGGAGTCTGACCTTCAGAGAACTGTGTGGGAAATATATTTTTAGTTCAGCTTCTGCCTGAGCCTGGTAAGTTAAGACACTTATTTGAGAGTACTCTGTCTTTGGCTTTCTAAACACCTACATAATTTACATATACACTCCTGAATATATTTCTGATTTGGGGGAAAGTCAGGACAACCTTGTCATCAGTTTGATTTTGACCCACCTGCTTCCTAAAAATGCTTGTCTGGGTTATATTTATTTCCTATAGTTAATAATTAAAGATAATTTCCTTTTGCAGAATGTCATACTGTCCCTGGAGAAAATTTGCCTCCCCAGGGCTAAGAAGCCCAACTCTGTCTTTAAACCTATTACAGGAACTGTATAAAGGAATGAGTAACATATTGACTATAGTGCTGTTTATTTGAAGTGGCTTCCAGTTTCTAATTTGCCATCTCAAATACTGTTTTTTAGCCAAGATATAAAGCAGAAAATTATATTCTTATGATAGCAGTTGAATTATGAAGACATTCCCTGGCTCAGAATGGCTAGAACTGTCTATAAAGCAGCTACATAAGATAAAGATTAAAAGTCACATACCTTGTTAGTATTCTTGTTATTTAATTATCAGATGCTCTCCATCCATAAAGACAGCTAATTAGCAGCATCCAGATTGGGGTGGGAATGAGCAAGATAGATAATAAATGATCCATGAGAGGCTATTTCAGCAATCCTAGAGGAAGTAGCAGGGAGGTATGTGTGTTGGAAGGATGGGGATAATTCAAGAAAAACTCAAATTAGTAACCTTCTTCTCAGTGAAACTACCCCATCAGCTTTAGATGTTTATGTTCTGCATTATTAACTTATTAAACTATATCTATGGAGTACATAGTAGGAAGCTGTTTAGAGCATCTTTGCTGTTATCACTATTCAAGTGGTGCTCTATTACACCAGGCCAACCTTACTCATAGGGTGAAATATATGGCCAGTTTCATGTGGTGATGTGAAGAGCAATCAGACACATTCCATCCCCAAAGTGTAACACCTTTCCTACTTCCTTTGATAAAGGATTAAAGGGCGTTATCTGAGAGGGGAACATATTACATAGTCATCAGTCTCAACCAAGTCTTCTAGTTCTTCCTCTAGGAGGTCCTGAGAAAATGGGACAGAGGACAAGCAACAGTTGGTGGTGGAGAGGAAGGAGCAGATAGTAGTAGTAAGTAGGAAGAGGTAATTGAAATCAAGAGTATCACTCCCTAGGCCTTTTTGCCAATGGGGAAGAACTGACATGGAAACTTGGAGACAACGTGTCAAAAATAAGAAAGGTAACAGGCAACTATAATCTTGACCTCTTTCACTGTATCTTATTTGGACACAATAATTTTGGGGATACACATAAGCATATCACTCTATAAGTCAAGACTTCCTGATACTCTGTTTGTGATTCTAATCATAACAGCAGCTGCTCCTAAATGTGAGAGTTACAGAGCTAGCTGCTTTCTTTTAATGACTCATTAACAATGGAAGACAGTGTTTCTTTTGCTGAAAAGCCACAAAGTCTTGCTTCCATCCTCATCATTTCTTTGTGCTTTGTGCTTTTATCATTGTTATTCATGGCCAGTCTGGTTACTTGGGTTCAAATTTAAATGAATTTAACCTTGGTTTAGGGCATGACAGGGGCTATTTCTGCTGCAATGGGAATCATAAGATTTACTGGCAAAGTGCTTAGATTTACAAAGGGATCTCTAGATCTCCCTTTGACCCTGCAGATCTAGGGAGCAGTGAGGTGAGAAGACTTCTAAGTTCCCACTGCCTCCCTCTCACAATTGCTTATGCTACATGCATAAATCTTTTCTACATCAACACAGATGAGAGAGTGATATATTGAGAAAATAGGAAGTTTTTGTTTGTTTGCCTGTTTATTTGTTTAGCAAGGAACAAATTGTCAGATACATGCCTTCAGAATGGATACAATCAGTTAGTTGTAAGGAGTAGAAAGAATTCATCCCTAGCCTCCAACCTGACTCCCTCATTCTCCCTCATAAGTGCCCTGGCCTGGCTTCATGCTTTCTGGGGACATTATTCTTTCAGCAAATGCATTTTAAAATTATCTTTTAAATTTTTTAAGAGACAAGGTCTTGTTATGTTGCTCAGGCTAGAGTGTAGAGGATATTTCCAGGCATGATCATAGCCCACTGCAGCCTTGAACTCCTGGATTCAAGTGATTTCTTTACCCATGTCAACCTCCCGAGTAGCTGGCAATAAAGGCATGCCACTGTGTGCTGCCGCATTTCTAGAATTTATAAGTCCTTTGTTCCAAAAGGAAAGCATTTGATTCTGAGGGAAAGGTGTGTAGGATGGTTATGAAGACTTTACCTGAAGAGATACAATGACAAGATAATTTGGCTTTTCTGTTGACAGTTTTGTTTCAGATTAAAGAATGATTCATCAGTCAATTACAGGCAGAAGAAAAGAGCCTATGAGTGGGTTTACTAGAATAGAACTTTAGTCCCATCAAAGTTAGCTAATAAATAACTGGCTACTTGCTGGCTGTCACAGAGTGCCTTGAAACTGTGCCTCTACCCATCTTCAATGTAAAACTTTATAATTAATATAGGAGGGGCAGAGGAGAAAGGAGAGCAGAATTGCAGTACAACTAAATTCTAGCAAGATAGGAGTCTGAAGAAGCCAGTATGAAGACTCCTGTGTCTGCAGTAATGTGCCTGACTGACATTACAATGCTTATTTAAAAGTTTCACAATGTTAGAGTAGATAAAGCACTAAACTGGGAGATAAGAGCTCTGGGTTTTGGCCCTACTGCTGCTGTGAACTTTGTGAGACCTTAGAAGAGCCTCTTCATTTTTTCCAGCACCAAGATGAGGTGGTTGGGTAAGATCTCTAAGGCACCTTTCAAATTGAGTGGTTTGTGGGAATGAGTCTTCAGTTTAATGAACAATAACAATTTATAATAATCAAATTATAGCCCAATAATATGGCCTGTAACAAGATGTACAAATGTGTTCTATTGGGACATGTGGGGAGGGTGGTCTTTCATTTTTTTTTTCTCCTCCGAGGTTTATTCATGTTATTCTCTTAGCTTTCTATACTTGTTACCTCAAATTGTACTTGTGAAAATCCTACCATCCTTCAAATCCTAGCCTGAAAATTAATTTTTCAATGGCATTTTCCCCAACACTTCAAAGCAGTAACTAAACTTTTTTTGAGTGCCTATAACACACTATCTGCCTCTCTCTTACAACACTGATCACAGCTGTTCATCTTAGTTGGGTACGTCTTTTTTCACTGTCACACTGAGACCTGAGTAGAGATCTTTACTCATTTTAGTGTCTTCCACATCTTTTCACAGCTAGCATGTGAGATGGGTTCAGTACAAAATGTACTGAATTTCCCCAAGCCAGTATTAGGAAGCAGTGTGAGAGCAAGTTAATAAAGAAGCAAATACATCTGTTGTGTTGAAAAATACAAGTCAGTATTTACATTTGTTTTTACTTTTTTGACTTTGTATCTTACAGTTTCAAGCTTATAAAAAAGTTGCAAAAATTATACAACCAATTCTTAAATACCTTTCATCAAATTCTCCAATCATTATTAGCTTATGTAACCATGGTATGATTATTAACAAGAGGAAATTAATGATATAATAGTAGTATCTAAACTGCAGACCTTAAATTTCACCAATGGTTCCACTAATAGGCTTTTTCTGACCTGGAAAATAATGCAGGGTCATATGTTACATTTAGTGTCATGTCTCCTTACTCTCCTTTAAACTAGAACAATATCTTAGTCTTTCTTTGTCACCTTGATGCCTTTAAAGAGTACTGGCAGTTATTTTGTAGAATATTCCTCAACTTGGTTTGCTATAAGATTATGCATTTTGGTAGAAATACCATGGAAGTAAAAATCTGTGCTTTTCAGTGCATCATTTCAGAAAACATATAATGCCCATTTTTTCCCATTACTAGTGATATTAACTTTGATCATTGCATTAGGGAATTCTACACTCTAAAGTCAGTATTTTTTTTTGTCATACAAGAAATTTAGAAATTTTCCTTTATTTTCTATCCTCTGTCTGTTCCTTAAAAGCTTGGTTATATTTCCTTGTGAAAACATCTAGGCCTTGTGCTTTTCATGTGAGGTGGAAATTTGATATCTTTATTTTCTTTCTTTTATTTTCCCCCTTTTACTAACTTTTTTAATTATTATTATACTTTAATAAAGTCAGTATTTTTTCTCTTGACAATTATCTAATGGGTAAATACTTTGAGACTATGCAAATATCCTGATTTTCATAATACTTTTGTCCACTGATTTTAGCATACGTGAATGATTCTTATCTGAAACAATTATTACTGTGGTATTTGTCAAATAGTGATTTTCTATTTTCATCAATTTTTTTTCTACATTTACTACCTGTGTAGTATACTTTTCCTTACATTTACAGGTAGATATAAACTTTCTCTTTTCTCTCTTGTATTTACCTAGTCAATAATTTCTTCATTTCAATATGGGCTCACGGATTCTTATTTTATATGTACAATGAGTTATAATCCAACATTTTCATTATTTATTTTGTTTAAGCCAAATTTTAAAGAGTAATTTTTAATTCTAGTTTTATTCAGTTCTGTGTTTTCTGATTTATGAGCACCCATGTGTAGCTCAAACACTTAATTGGAGGTTCTCTACTGAAAGAACAGGCGGCCTATTTTACCTAAACAGCACCAAATCACAGAAATATTTAGCATAATGCCATGAACCCAATGAGAATTGAAGAAGTGATTTTGTTATGGAATCAAGCAGCTCTGAAGCTGTGACAGAAAGAAAGCCCAAACTTCGTTTACTACAAGTAATTTTCTTTGGGAACATATGCTCATGCATTATTCTGTTTGAAATTTTAGATATTGAGGTTTTTTTTTTCGGTTTTTTTTTTTTTCATTTAAAATTGTCTAGAGGCATTGCTCACAGGACTAAGGGTAAATAACTTCATCATTGCTTCAAGATGAGATTTGAACACTGGTGTGTTATTGTGCTAAATTCAGACTTGCATGAAGGGTACTTAATGCATTCATTTCAACTTAAGTCTTGATTAAATACTGTTAACTAGGACAGAAGAGAAAACAGAGTTTGGGTATGGGTCATGACAGTTCCTGTTGGTAGGGACGGAACTTAGAAACTGGAAGACTGGTGAAATAACAGTGCTATTTGCATGAGCCAGTTCTCTCCCTGTGACTCCAAAAGGAAGAACGATTCCCATCAAAACAGTAAAATGAAGAAAATCATTCTTTAGATTAAACAAGGAGGAAGAAAATAGTTTCTTTCCTTTGCATTCTGGCCTGACCTCAAAGCTGCAGACTTGAAAATCACACTTCACGTAACTAAGGTTATTTAAGCAAATATGGTATAAAAAGTTTATCTATTTAGAGCCTAGTCCATAGGCTCCTCATTACTTAAGAACTAAAAGATGGTTATGATATAGCAGACTTAGAACTAGATCCAGGTTTTGTAGAGCCTGAAATTTGTAAAATATGGCATGCCATTTTTAATAAAAATAGTATGAATGCTTTACTTTTGCACATTTTACACAAGCATGTATGTGTCCATGTGAAGACATTGCTAGGGTGACTCTCAGAGCCTTGGAAGGCACCTATGCAAATCAGGGGCCCTGAAGCTTTAACTCTATTAATTTCACAGTAAATCTGCCTCTGGATGGATCCGTAACATGGTCGCCAAGAACAATCTGATATGGGGCTCCAACAGCTCTTCTAGCCTGCTAAAAACCTGTAGCTTGACTGATAGAGGTGTAACTGGATCCAGAGATACTGAGAGAAGGCTATCTTGTTTCTGTTGGGATTGTAGTACCATTGGAAGGCTTTGGTAAAAGCTGACTACTCTGTGGAAGCTGCTGCTGCAAAACAATGATGTTGCAGATTTTCTGTGACAACAGAGTGGTGGGGGAGAAAAAGATATATAAGTCAATGATACAAATTAATTATATTTAAAAGTGTACTAACAAATACAATTCTTTGTGGTTGGTGTGTTTAGGGTACTAGCTACCTGAAGATTAAACAGGGAAAGTTTGCATCTCACAATTTCTGAACCTTAACCCTGCCTAAATCATGTATCTTTGTCTTCATAATCCTGAGTTTTGCATTCTTCTGAAACTACTGCCATTACAAATCTGTTATAGGTTTTAGGAAAAATGCTGAAAGTTAGGGTGTCAACTCTGCTGGTTTTAACAGATTGTTAGCATTTAGCAGTTACTCACAGTCCTCATAAAATGAATGAAAACAACAGCATTTTATTTACTTCATCTGAAGGCTACAAAGAACTTTGGGAAAAAGAAATGAATAGACTTTGGCTTTCTGGGAAAAAATGAGTATTTCTGATAGAATCACATTCTTCCTGGTTGAAGGATGAGGACTGATAGACCTGCGATACCTGATATTTTCATATATTTAAGAAACTAAAAGGAGCACTGTTTCACATTGGGAAGTCTGGCATGAGATAGGTGACCAGACTATGTCCACATATTTCTTAAATTGAGAGAACAAACCTAACTACTAGATAACCAGGGAGTGCCAACATATTTCTCAAGTTGAGGAATCACTTAGAACATTTGTGTAACAACTGATTTACAGGTCCCAATCCTAAGATTCTGGTGTGTAAGGTTGGCTTGGGCCCAGGAAGCTTCATTTTTTTAAAACCATCTTGGGTGATTCTGATACAAGTGGTCCTTAGACAATACTGTAACAAACAATAGATTGCCTGTGGAGGTTTTGTTTGCCATGGGTAGCACCCTCTTTATAGCTGCCAAACTTCTTTTTCTCCCCAGTATGCTTTACTATAGTAAGACAGTGTAAGATAGTGGTAGAGTGCTAACAGTGGTGTCAAAGTGACCTATGCTCCCATTCCTGCTGTGTGACTTTGAGCATATTATTTAACTCTCTTAGACTTCATTCCTTATCTGCAAAATGAAAAGAAAATATAGTCTTACGTTTTGGGGGATTGCTGTGAAAATTAAATGAGATATTGCATATAGAACATTTAGCAGAGTACCTTACACAGGTAATCTTATGTTAGCTTGTTAGTTGTTATTGATATTATTGCTAGTAGGTTGATTACTATATTTGATGACTGAGAGAGCAAAGAACTCCCCTAAATTGTTTTCCTGTGAAACCAGAAAGGGACTTACTAATTGCTCCACTGGATGTAAAGGAGAGAATAGAGTTCATATCACATGGGACATTTGTCTATGTGAATTCATACAATCAGGATGAAAACCTCATTCTCAATCTTGTTTTCCTACACTATATTTTAAAGTAAATCAGTAAATCATTCTTTTCCTTATGAATCATACTCATAAAAATCATCTATACAATATAATAGAAAGTTCACAAATAGGCTGAAAGTGCTTTATGTATGTACTAACTAGGATTATAGATAAAAAGAACCAGGCTTCATACTGTCAGAGAAAAGTTACAAATAGGAAAAGAGGGAGGGCTAAAATGAATCTTGTGCTGAATTGGAATTAGAGATGAAAGTCAAAAACATCAGTATGAACTCTTGCTTAATGTAATATATATGCAGATGAATAAATACAGAAATCATGGATGTGTGTATATATCTGTTAGCATATATACATAAACAGATGCTACCTGAATTATGATGGTCCAACTTACAATTTTTTAACTTTACAATGGGCTTCTCAGGGTATTGAAGGCATTTTCAACTTACGATGGGTTAACCGGGATGTGGCCCCGTCATAAGTCACAGAGCATCAGTACTTCTTATCTCAGTTCACCAAGAGAGCCTAGAAACAGTGACAACCTTGTAAGAATGAGCATACCTAGTATTCAGATGTTAGTTTCTAATTATCATTATCTTATAAAAGGAACCAAGACTCCATGATAAAATATCTGATTCTAGGGCTAGGGTAGATAATATAAAAATGAGTCTGGGGCATCTTATTGTCCCAGAGAGTAACAAGGTACTCAAAAAAGGAGAGAACATGTTAGAGGGACGAAGGAGTCAACCTGAAGGTGATCTCAATGACCAAAGCTGGAACAATTTGAACAAAAAATTAAATAATGACAGTATTGGATTATAATCCATAGAATAAAATAAACATCCCTGTGTCCATACTTACAGAAATAATTGACTGAATATATAAATATATGGGAGAGAAGAAATAACTCCTTTTTATAAAAAAATTTCAATGAATATGTGTAGAAAGAATGAGGAAAACAGGAAACCACCTTTAGACAGTTATAGAGTAATAACTGTTTCAGATAAAAATCATAGATGGATGTTAAAACTAGTGGGCAAAATATGATAAGAAACATGATATTTGCAAAACCTCAAAGTATCTCCCCAACAATATATATGGTAATTACAGGGGTGAAATTATAACTTTAGAGTGTAAAAATGTAGCAGATGTTACCTTAACCAAATGATTAAAATTAACATGACCAACCATTATATATATTATATATATAACCATTATATATATAATATATATATGGTGCACTGTGAAGGCTATGCCATCTCTGTAGTATTCATGCAACAAATTGATAATCTCAGTCTAATCATGACCAGGTCATGAAAGACAAGGAAATAATAAGGAACTGTCACAGATCAGAGAAGACATAGAAGACATGACAACTAAATGGAAAGTTGGAATCATGGAGAGGAAAAAGGATATTCCTGAGAAAATTGGTGGAATTTGAATGAGGTCTATAGAATAGTCAATAGTATTGTACCAATGTTAATTAATTAGTTTCTCCAAAGAAATAGCACTCTTTCAATAAAAATCAAAGCCATTTGCTTGGTTTCCTATATGAACATTTGAAAGAAATCTGTTTAACTACTGTTTGAATAGTAGCCCTGGAGTATTATTGGTATCACTGCCTATTGGTTTCAGGAATATTATATAAAATACTGGCAAAACCAATATAGGTCCCTGTGGAACTGTAGATGCCAACAACATATAATCAGTGATCTTCAAACTTATACAATGTGGTTCTCAAAAATATATGTATATATATACTCTAGGTAATTCTTTTCAGGAATTAGAAACAAATGAGTCCTGGAAAAAAACCCTTATAAGCAATGACAAACTATTTTTCTGCTCTCTTATGCTCAAAACAAGAGTGCTGAATCAGTTACATGCTAACAATATGGGTAGATATTGACTTACTGAATTAAATTTTATGTACCTTAAATAAATGCAATTCCTATTCCATAATCATTCCAAAGCTTTAAGTAATGAAATAAAACCTAAATATAAAATATCACTCTTTGCAGGATAATTTTATTCCACAACTAAAAAGGGTACTAGTCGGTCAAAAGCTCCAATCACCTATATTGAACTAGCTAATTGGAGCTGTAAATCAAACATATTAACAGTATCATTAGCATCGCACTTGAGAAACCAGAAAAATCTTTTCTGCTGTCTGAACCTTTTCATCTCTTGGTGGTATACTTTTTTTTCATTCACCTTTCCCATACTTTCTCCGGTACCATCTTCCACTACTAGTACCTGGCACATGGTAGATACAGGTGTCTTTTGAATTAATGAATGACAGATATTTGGGAATTAGCAGTTTAGCAGAGGAAGATGTTTTGGAAGAATGGTACTTGAAATCACACCCTGAAATGACATTATATAGGATTATCCTTATCCTTTTACTTGCTGTACAGCTCCTGAAATCAGGAGAAACCTAAATGGATTTAAAGTCCCTTAATTTTATTTTGATTTTCCAATGGTTACTTCCTTTCAGAACATAGATTAGACCAAATATAGTTTTGTAGAGGAAAAGGATACATTGCTATTCTTGGTTCTTGGTTCAGGTGCAAAATTTAAACTCATTGTGGAAAAATGGTGAAATGGTAACAGATAATACATCTTCATAGTCTCTCAGTATATTTGTTGGTATGTCCATTCCACTAGGCTGGGTTTTTTTGTCACTCTGCCTGAAACAAGACAGTGAAAGACTTGGTTATACAAATCCACCTGACAAAAATGTCAGTTATAGAAGGAACTGCAATTTTCAAATTTCAGGGAAAGTCACACCTTGCTGGAATGACTAAAGCAATGAGAAACAGGCAGACAGGCTGTCCTCTGGCAGAAGTATCCGGTGACAAAATATATACTCAACACTCTTCTACTTCTGTATACAACAAATACCAAATCTCAGAGTGACGCCTATTCATAGGCAGATGCTTGAGTGATATTATTTGACAGGTGCTAGGAAAGTTCCTTCTTTTTAATGGGAATCTTTGATACCTCTAAAAATGATGAAAATGAATGCTATCAACCTAAAGAGGAATCAGAAACTTTATGCGAAGGAAGTAAAAGGATGTCTCACAGGATATGGGACTCCCAGTACTCCAGATAAGATTCCCAGTCCAATTAACTGTATTATGTGGTGGAAGCCCACAGGAGTTTCCCTCTTTTCCACATGTGGTTTTCACTACACTCTACACTCTGCTGGTGATGTTTGTACTCAGCTTCCACCTCTACATCAGAATTAGAGAAACTGGAGGCTAGAACTCTCCCTTACTTTTACTGTTATACCTACCTAGATTTTCCAGAGAATTCCAGTTTCACATATTCGGATTCATTTTAAGATTGTACCAAGATCCATCCGATTGTTAAAACAAACAAGCAAACAAAACAAAACAAAAACTTTAAGAAGAGTATTTGAGGTCAGGCATGATGGCTCAAGCCTGTAATCCCAGCACTTTGGGAGGCCAGTGTGGGTGGATCATTTGAACCCAGGAGTTCAAGACCAGCCTTGAACTCCTTGGCAACATGGCGAAGCCCCACCTCTACAAAAAATATAAAATTAGCTGGGCACAGTGATGCACACCTGCATTCCCAGCTACTCAGGAGGCTGAGGTGAGAGGATCGCTTGAGTCTGGGAGGTTAAGGCTTCAGTGACCTGTGATCGCGCCACTGCACTCATCCTGGGAGACAGAGTGAGACCATGACAAAAAACAAAAACAAACAAAAACAAAACTCAAAGAAAAAGAACGAAAGAAGAGGATAGAGGATTTGCTAAATAAGGCACAGTTATGCTCCTTGGAAGGGCAACGCATTAAACCACCTACACCTTAGGGATGATTGGTTTGTTAAATGCTCAGAGGGGAGTTGGTATTAAAAGCAGCAAGAATTCTTTGGGGGAAAGAGTACAAGTGTCACTTTAGACAAACCACAGCTTTGCCTAAGGCTGGATTTGCTCTTAATTCCCTCCCTTAGTTTTACTAACCCCCACCCCTGCCCCATGGAGATGCCCTACACATCTTCCTTAATCACTGTGCTATGCTGTTTCTTGCCATGTGAACTAGAGATTATATATTTATTATCCTCACAAGAGTTCCACAGGTAAGTATTAAAACTCTCATTTTATAGATGAGAAAAAAAACAAAACCAAGGCTCAGGGATATTTCATAAATAATTTGAGGTCACACAGTCAGGAGGTGGTAGTTTTGGCCTTCAATCACACATCTTTGGTTCTAAAGTCCACACTTTTACCATGATGGCACGCTGTCCCTGTTGGCAATCAGAAGACCTGTTTTGTATATAGGCTTTGCTTCTACACACTGTGGTACCCTGTTCAAGTAACTTTGTCACTTTTAGAATGAGAGGGTTGGGCTGAATGAGCTCTGATAATTTTCTAATTCTGAAAGTCTATGGGACTCATCAGGTCATCTTTGTAGGTACAGTAGTCTCCCCACTTTTCCTCAGGGGATTTGTTCCAAGACTCTCAATGGACCCCTGAAACCATGGCTAGTACAGAACCTTATAGATACTATGTTATTTCCCATGCTGTATATACAGGCCTATGATAAAATTTAATTTATAAATTAGGCACAGTACTTTTGCATTTGAGGCCATTATTAGGTAAAATAAGGTTTACCATGACACAAGCACTGCTATACTAACTGGTTATCAGACATTTGCCCCAGATGGCTAAGAAGTGACTAGTGTGGGTATGCTTGAGGACTGAGTCCTATTTTTTTTTTTATCCCACCCAAATTCCTATCTAAGGGGTCTGGAGAGTCATGCCTTACAAACCATAAATTCTATATATTGTGACTTACTTTCCAATCTGACTCTAGTATAACATTATGTGACAAAGAAGAAAGTCAAAATGTTTTACCCCAAAACGTGTTTATTTGCCATATCTTGAAATGGCCCTGCAAAGCTGTCCTTTGTGGGGGAAAATTTTCATCTGCAAAGAATCTCTATTAACATAGCTAGATCTTTTTCTTCCAGGCCCTCCCAATTCTAAAGAGATTAACTAAGGGTCTAGCACCATTTAAAGATCTGCATAGGAAACATTAGTCATATATTGTCTCTAAGGGCAGTCACTATAAGACTTCAGAATTGTCAGCTAGCAAATATTTAAATTTACCTATAGCCTGGAAGCACCACTTCTCCCCACACCTTTGAGTTGTCATGCCTTTCTGGACCAAACCAATGTATTTCTTAAATGTATTTGATTGATGTCTTATGCCTCTCAAAATGTATAAAACCAAGCTGTGCCCCAACCACCTTGGGCACATGTTCTCAGGACCTTCTGAGGGCTATGTCACAGACTGTAATCACTCATATTTGACTCACAATAAATCTTTTAAAATATTTTACAGAGTTTGACTCTTTTCATTGACCCACTGGACAAAGTCATGATTTATATCCAGGGCAGGATGGAGCAGGACAGTGTGGGATAGTGAGAGATTTTAACCACACTGCTCAGAATGGTGCACAATTTAAAACTTATGAATTGTTTATTTTAGGAAGTTTCTATTTAATATTTTTGGGCCATGGTTGATCTCGAGTAATTGAAACTTTGGGAGGTAAAACTATAGAGAAGGGGACTACTGTAATAGACCTTTTGACCTTCATGTTGAAACATCAGATTTAAAGTTATTAAGTTTCTGCTTATTTTTCATGAACTTAGTGAAGAGCATCCTATTTAGGTACAAACATATGTTCCTTTTTCAGATAAGTAGCTATAAGGGCTGAGAGGGTTTTAATGAACATTAAGTTCTAAATATGTATATGTATATAAAGTTTATTGAAAATGGGGCTATCTGTCCTATGATACCTCTTTCATATAATGGCTAAGATATTTCTTGAGTTTAGTGGATCTTGGTGACTCATCATCAGACTGAAATTTAGTGAACCTTTTCTTGACTGCCTACACAGGGATCAATATTATTGCTCATCCATCCCATTCTCTGCAAGAAAGTTGAAACTGCAAAAATTCTTTATACTTTCCTTTCAGTTATTCAACCCTATACATAAGCATTTAGATCCTGTGAGAATGAAATTCCTTTACTACTTCAGAACCAATGGGTGATTTATTGAACATTTATCATCAGATAGAACATCTAAGAAGTCATTATCTAAATTTTTCCCTCGTCTCACATTTCCAATCAGAGTGCTTGCTAACAGCCAGTGCACTAGGAACTCAACTTTACCAGGAACTCAAGGCTTCAGGTCATATTGTGAAGCAAAAATGCTAGAATGTTAGCCTCTGAATAAATTTTGATATTATCTAGTCCATCCACCATATCTTAACCAATGAGAAAACTTAGCACCAGAGATATACCAAGAGTTATTGAAAATATCAACAAAGTGAAGCGACAATCCACAGAGTGGGATAATATATTTGCAAACTACCCAGCTGACAAGGAATTAATAACCAGAATGTAAAAGGAGCTCAAAGGACTCTGTGGAAAAAATTATTGTTCAGTTATGGTGGCTCCAGCTCCTTGGAAGGCTGAGGCAGGCAGATCACTTGAGGCCAGGAGTTTGAGACCAGCCTGGCCAGCATAGCAAAACCACGTCTCTACTAAAAACATAAAAAATTAGCCAGGTGTGGCAGCACATGCCCGTAATCCCAGCTACTCAGGATGCAATTGTTTGAACCTGGGAGGCAGAGGTTGCAGTGAGCCGAGACCATGCTGCTGCACTCCAGCCTGGGCAACAGAGTGAGACTCTGTCTCAAAAAAATAAAAATAAAATAAAAAAATGTAAAAAATTAAAAAGAAGAGAAAAGAAAGAAAATATTGGTTTCATTAAAAACTGGCAAAAGATTTGAATAGACATTTCTCAAAAGAAGACATACAAATGGCAAACAGGCACATGAAAAGGTGCTCAACATCACTGATCATCAGAAAAATACAAGTCAAAACTACAATGAGATACCTTCTCACCTCAATTAAAAAGGCTTATATACAAAAGATAAGCAGTAATAAATACTGGACAGGATGTGAAAAAAAGGGAACCCTTGTACGCTGTTGATGGGAATGTTAACTAATAAAACCACTGTGAAAAATAGTTTGGAGGTTCCTCAAAAAAACTAAAAATTGAGCTACCATATGTTCAGCAATCCCAATGTTGGGTATATATGCAAAATAAAGGAAATCAGTATATTGAAGAAATATCTGCCCTCCTATGCTTATTTCAGCACTATTCACAGTAGCTAAGATTTGGAAGCAACCTAAGTATCCATCAACAGATGAAAAGATAAAGAAAATGTGGCACTTATACACAATGGAGTACTATTCAGCCATAAAAAACAATGAGATGCTGTCATTTGCAGCAACATGGATGGGACTGGAAGTCATTATGTTACATGAAATAACCCAGGCACAGAAAGACAAACATCATATGTTCTTACTTATTTGTGGGATCTAAAAATCAAAACAATTGAACTCATGGAGATAGAAAGTAGAAAAATGATTACCAGAGGCTGGACTAGACAGCAGGGACTTTGGTGGAGGAGGGAGGGGTAGGTGGAAGTGAAGATGGTTAATGAACAGAAAAATAACAATTAGAAGGTATGAATAAGACTTTATCTTTGATAGAAAAGCAGGGTGACTACAGTCAAAATAATTTAATTGTACACTTTAACTAAAAGTGTATAATTGGATTGTTTGTAACACAAAAGATAAATGCTTGAGGGGATGGACACCCCTTTTTCCATGATGTGATTATTTCACATTGCATGCCTGTATCAAAATATCCTATGTACTCCATAAACTTATAAACCCACCTATAAAAATTAAAAATTAAAAGTTTTTTTAAAAAAATAAATGCAAGAAATTGTTTCAATAAACGAATTGTAGTGGCTCACATCTTCAAAGTAAAATAGCATAGAGCAGTACTCTGTAATTGAATTTAATTGGAAATAGTGATAATCTGAATCAAAATTTGGATTTTCAACAGCCTAACCATAAATCTTCCAGAGACTACACAAGTAAATATAAATAATTGCTGCCTCTCAAGCTTCCATATATCTTCTGGAGTCTAAATTATGATCATGATCAACCTTTCCATCAGAAAGACTTTTTGTCTGTTTTTGTTGTTAGAGATGTTCAGCTCAACATAATCTCTGTGAAACTATATTAAATTACACCTATTTATTTTAATCTAATTTGGTAAGTGTATACAACAAAATGCTCATCTCTCTGCTAGGTAGTGTGGGGGGGAAAGACAACCTATAAAATATTCACCCTCATTTACACTGGTCTAGCATTTTATCATTTATAATGTGCTGTAACAGCTACTATCTCATCGAACCCTCTGATGATCTCCCTTATCCCAGGCTTTTAAGTTTGACAAAACACGTTTTGCCTTTATTTTACAGATCTAAAAAGGGAGGCTATGAGGAGAAATGAGACTAGAGTCCAATAGCATTAAATGTTTGTTTCCCAGGGATATTTGAGTTTCTTTTTTTTTTTTGTTTTTTTGAGACGGAGTCTTGCTCTGTCGCCCGGGCTGGAGTGCAGTGGCCGATCTCAGCTCACTGCAAGCTCTGCCTCCCAGGTTTACGCCATTCTCCTGCCTCAGCCTCCCCTGTAGCTGGGACTACAGGAGTCTGCCACCTCGCCCAGCTAGTTTTTTGTATGTGTTAGCCAGGATGGTCTCGATCTCCTGACCTCGTGATCCGCCTGTCTCGGCCTCCCAAAGTGCTGGTATTACAGGCTTGAGCCACCGTGCCCAGCCTTGAGTTTCTTAGAGGTCTCAAGATATCTTAAAAACAAAACAAAACAAAAAACTTTCCAGATCCTAAAGAATTAATCTCTAATGGTGTGATTTCCAGCTAACAGAAAAGACAGGTTCTGAAACAGAAGCTGTTTTTAGATTGCCATACTTGGGCCCAAGACCTAGCTTCACACCCTAAATATCAGTGACCTATGTGTCCTCACCTCAGACTCAGTGCTGCTCTCCTGTTGCTTTCCATCTGTTTAGGAGTCCCTTGTAATATACATTCTGGTTCAGCTTGTTCTCTAAACTTTATTTGCTCCCTTTTCCTACCTAATCAATATTGCTCTGTCCTGTGCCTGTGACCTAGTCCCCTAGGGCACTTTGTTTTTTGATAATGTATCTCTCTAAGGTGTTAAGAAATGCTAACAAACGAATGCATCAGCGTCCCAGGGAAAGTAATTTTCATTTTAACTGGAGCTTTTTAGAGGACTGTGCCTTATACTGTTAATGTCACTCTCTGGGCAAAATCTTCCAAGGCTCTTCATTGTTAATCAAGTTAATTCCAAATGCTTCAATCCTAGGGAATAAGGCCCCCACAATCTCATCCCATTCTAAACTTTCTAGGCCAGTTCTCCCAGAAATCTACCCTGTGTGTTCAACAAATTAAACCATTCCCTTTGCCCCATATGTTTCCACTTCAAATGGTATCCTGTCTTCTCCATAAATACTTCCCTAATCTCTGACCACTGTCCCACCATCAGTATTTAAAATTTTATCAACTAACCTTTGAAGGACTTTAGATTAGTTGTTGAAGGATTGAGGGAGGAATTGAAACAAGCAGCAAGATGAGGAGTGCCCACCAAACTAGAAAGGTAGAAGGGTTTCAGAGATAAACTTTGCCAATCTCATACTCTTGCCAGGGACTTTGCCTGGAAGTGGATGTCTATTAGTCACTACTTGGAAAACTTTGTCTAGATTCAGCTGACCCTGAAAAAGTAGGCCCATGGGTATTAGACTCAGTAATATAAAAAGTATGAAGAATATCCTTAGAGTGAGGAAAACTGAGGCCTCTAGAGAGGAAATGACATGCCTAGAATCATATAGCTAGCAAAGTGCCAGAATTGTCGCATAGTTCACTGCTCCTGAAGCTCCCTATGGGAAGAACTTTACCCTGTGAAGATATGCCTTGTCTGTGTACTTAGAGCCTTTGATCATGTCAACCTGGCCCCCCAACCTTTTGGTTTTCACCTATGCCTTAGAGTTTACCTTGTAACTACCTCTTAATCATTCTACTGCCAGAAATTCTTTTAAAGCAGTATTCCCTTTCATTCGATAACATCTTCTCAAATCACCTCCCTGAGAGGTGGTAGTGCCACTAAAAACCCTTTTATTTATTACTTTAGTGCACTGAAACATCTAGTGAGTCAGATTTTTTTACTTTTGTCCCTACTTTCCAGGACCTGGTGAACTTATCAAGTTTTAGCAATATTTAGTAGTGGAAGCTGACTAATCAATAGCTGACCTTGACTCAGAAATCCACATATCTTACCTCTGTCTTCCAGTGCACATTCTTCCTTTGCTTTTCAGGTTGTGGATTGGTGACTGTCATAATCACACCATCAGTTGGGGAGGTCGGACTATGCATAGAATATTTTATGAACAGCCAATATAAGAGAATTAAAAATAATGAGATTATGGATTCAGAAATTGTTGAGCTTTATGCTTTAATTTTACATAATATGTATTGATTCTCTGCCTTGAAAGATGAGGGAAATAACACTCTTAGACTTCCTATACTGTCTTCCACCACTTCCTGATTTTTATGAGATTTATATTACTCATGTGCATTATGTTTTTATTGACACAAATTTAATATTTATCTTTTATGTGTCCATTAACATAGATTTATGATTATTGCTTTATGCATTTGTCTTTCATGTTATATAAGAAACAAAAAGAGGAGTTACAAACCAAAATATAATAATACTAGCCTTTACACTTACTTGCATAGTTACCTTTACCAGAGACCTTTATTTTTTTGTATATTACTTTGAGTTACCATATAGCTTCCTTTCATTTCAGTCTAAAGGACTCTCCTTAGCATTTCTTGTAGGAGATATCCAGAGACAAATTCCCTTGCTTTTGTTTATCTGGGATTGTCTTAATTTCTGCTTCATTTTTTTGAAAGATGGTTTTTCCAGGTGTGGCATTTTTGGTGACATATGACCCAGTAATTCTACCCCTAGATATATATCTAAATGAACTGAAAACAGGTATGTGATTTGCACAAAGCGAAGGAAACAAACTGAGAACAACAACAACAACAACCACCTCGCTATTTAAAAATAAATAAACTAGAAATATCAAGGAATAGAGGAGAATTGCTTAAAATCAAATTAATAAAAGAGAAAAATTTTGAGATAATCACAGTAAATGCAGAGGATAAGAAAAATTAGATTCAGGAGAAAATAGTAAAGATGGATAACAAAGATGATCTAGTAAGGAGAATGCTAACAGAGAATAACCTCTATTCTACAAATAGAATAAAAGAATTATTAGACGGTATAACAGCAGGAAAATTCCTTGAACTGATGATAGAATTAAATATGCAAGTCTAAAGACTATACTTTGTGTTTCAGGTGAATCTGATAAAGATTGAAATTAAGTCATATCCTGATTACATCCTTAAACTTTAAGGATAAAGAAGGCAAGTCATGTACATGTGGAAAAATAACTGGCTCATGTGAAACTTCTTCTAAGATATATGTGATGTCAGAAGACAATGGAAAAATATAATGTTCTAAAAAACAGTGTGATCCAAGAATACTAGCCAAGTTTACAGTGTGATCCAAGAATACTAGCTAAGTTTTAGATCAAATATGAAATTGACAGGCAGATATTCTAAAGCATTAAAGAACTCAGAATATATAACAACCATGAGTCTTCTTTGGGGGAGAAAATAAAATCTACTGAATAATAAAGTATTTAACTTTTTAAAAAAACTATGGGCCTGGTGAGGTGGCTCACGCCTGTAATCCCAGCACTTTGTGAGGCTGAGGCTGGTGAATCACTTGAGCTCAGGAGTTCGAAAACAGCCTGAGCAACATGGCGAAACTCTGTCTCTATGGAGAAAATATTAAAAAATTAGCTGAGCATGGTGGCATATGCCTGTAGTCCCAGCTACTTGGGAGGCTGAGGCATCTGAATCGCTTGAACCTGGGAGGCAGAGGTTGCAGCGAGTCTAGATCGCACCACTGCATTCCAGCCAGGGAGACAAGAGTGAGATTCTGTCTCAAAAAAATAAATAAATAATAAATAAATAACTGTAAATGATGAATGACTGACTAACTAAAAAGAAAAATGGAGACATTGTAGAAAAACTATCTGTTGTGAATATTTATCCCATTTAATCACGGCCTCAAGAATAAACTGGGGAGATTATGATTACACAATAGAGTATGAATATCACGTACTCTGATAAAGTTGTAAATGTTATAAATTGTGATTATTATATATTTACACAAACTAAATCTTGCCTCACCAGTGTTCCATGTCTTTTTGGTATGTTAACCAAAGGAATGAATTTCCCTTCTGGAATGTTACTCGCTGGAGGTAATTCATCATTTATGACACTGAAATTAATATACCAATTCTTTCTTTACTTGAAATTCAAGCCTTGTTGAATTCTCCTGAGAAGATTCAGAGGTTTTTCCTACATTGTTATTGGTTGCCCATCTGTGCGGGGCTCATCTTCTCTACTCTTTGAAGAGAAAAATTATTTTTTCCTAATAGATTCCTGAACCGAGAAGCTGGAGATTTCTCTCAGATCTTTAGTTTTGTGACGGAAGTGTTATGCTTTTCTCTCCCATTGACTTAGTAACTCAAAACCTTATTGATGCTACACACTCCTGCTTCTTCCCAACATCATTAAGAAAGAGCAATGGCATGATAGATCTCTTTCCACGTGATGTGAGGGGAACAATTGATGCCTGGTTTTTGGCTCTTTTTGCCATTTCAGCTACTACTGGAGATCTCAATATCCTTTTGACATTAGACTCAATCTGTTAGCACTAACAGGTACTTCGGAGATCAATAGAACATCTTCATTTTTGTAGATGTGGGAACTAAGGATCAATAGAATGTGGTAAAGCAACAGCATTTCATATTGGTTAAAAGTGTGATCTCTGGAGTCAGAGAGACCTGAGGTTGAGTACCAGTCTTGACTCTTACTAACTGCTTGGCCTTCAGTTCTGAAGCCTGCACAGCCCTTTGGCTATGTACAACATTGGGCATATTTTTTTTTGGCCCGCTCTGAGCTGCACATCTAATCTATAAAGTGTTGATTATAATAGTTTCTACCATATAGGGATTTTGTAAAGGTTATATGTTATATAAAGTACTCCTTAATTGCTCGGTTCATAGTAAATACATAATACACATTTACTATTGTTGTCATTGCTTTACTGGGGAAGGAGAGTAACTTGTCTAAAGTTACACCAGAATTAAATGAAATATTTGGGATTCAAATGTATTTCTCAACTCCTAGTTCAGTAGTCTTTCTTCTCCACTAGGCTGCTTCTCCATGAAGTGCTTACTGAAGAAATATCTAAGCCCTCCACAACACAACTGAATTATAGTATTTTATGTTTGATATTGTTATTTAGAACATTCTGAATAGACCTATCTTGCCGCATAGTACATAAAATACAGAAGAAGAAATGTCCTTCACATCTCCATAGTCCACAATTAGAATAAATAAAAACACCATTAAGAAACTAGAAAAATATAAGATGAGCAGGAAAATTTTTCTCGACATTTGGATTTGATTTTCTCTCTGCTTAGTTTTTCCTGTCAAATTGGTATTTATGGGATTGCAAATGAGCTATGAGCCAAGGACACTGAAAGATCCAGGTTTAAAATGGCTTTAAAGAAACTGTCCATACCTCTGCAAGTCCAACATATTTCAGGGAGCCCAAAAAAAGGGCAATAAATTGGGTGGGGGTAGGGTGGGCAGAGAGGAGAGAAACACAGTAAAACAGTCAATGGGAGAGGAACTGGGGCATGGAAAAAGCAGCAAACTTGGGAAAATAAAAAGAATGGATTCAGCAAAGAGATAGACCGCAAAAGTTGATACTAATATGCAGGAGACATTTAAGTGACTATTATTTTACACTTAGCGCAGGGACCAGATTAAAATAGGAGGAGTAAGTCTACCATCTCTCTCCCCGGCTCTCTGATAATGGCAGAATACACATATAGGCTTTTTAATTTCTTTTAACTGTGATCCACACCTGTACAACCACACCCAGATAGTAGGTTAAAATCAAGCGGAAACAAATAGCTGCTGCCTTCATATTAAAACTAATTAGACCTGTACATCTGTGATCCTCTTGATAACCTTCAGGTCTCTAAGTCTCTGGACTCTGCTTGCCTCCAGAACCAGGCTATACCTTAACTTAGGCCTGTACATTTACCCAGCAATCTTTTACTTCATCTAGCAGGGTATATTGAAGAATTAGAATGCCATAGACTGGAAATTGAAAATTTTCCTGCCTGTATTATATCTTTCTATAATTTAAATTGAATCATATCAAGGGGGTTTAGAAAAATAATTGTTGACTGGATAAATCCATGAGTATGTTTATTTTTATTTTTTTTAGCGAGAGCGGAGCAAGATGGCCGAATAGGAACAGCTCCAGTCTCCAACTCCCAACGCGAAGGACACAGAAGACCGGTGATTTCTGCATTTTCAACTGAGGTACTGGGGTCATTTCACTAGGGAGTGCTGGACAATCGGTGCTGGTCAGGTGCTGCAGCCTGACCAGCGAGAGCTGAAGCAGGGTGAGGCATCGCCTCACCTGGGAAGAGCAAGGGGGAAGGGAATCCATTTTTCTAGCCAGGGGAACTGAGACACACAACACCTGGAAAATCGGGTAACTCTCACCTCAATAACGTGCTTTAAGCAAACCGGCACTCCAGGAGAATATATCCCTCACCTGGCCGGGAGGGTCCCACGCACAAGGAGCCTCCCTCACTGCTAACACAGCACTCTGCAGAGACCTAACCGCAAGGCAGCAGCAAGGCTGGGGGAGGGGCGCCCGCCATTGCTGAGGCTTAAGAAGGTAAACAAAGCTGCTGGGAAGCTGGAACTGGGGGGAGCTCACAGCAGCTCAAGGAAACCTGCCTGTCTCTGTAGACTCCACCTCTGGGGGCAGGGCACAGCAGTAGAGGCCTGTGCAGACGCGAACCACTCTGTGTGACAGCTTTGAAGAGAGCAGTGGATCTCCCAACACGGAGGTTGAGATCTGAGAAGGGACAGACTGCCTGCTCAAGTGGGTCCCTGACCCCTGAGTAGCCTAACTGGGAGACATCCCCCACTAGGGGCAGTCTGACACCCCACACCTCACAGGGTGGAGTACACCCCTGAGAGGAAGCTTCCAAAGTAAGAATCAGACAGGTACACTTGCTGTTCAGCAATATTCTATCTTCTGCAAACTCTGCTGCTAATACCCAGGCAAACAGGGTCTGGAGTGGACCTCAAGCAATCTCCAACAGACCTATAGCTGAGGGTCCTGACTGTCAGAAGGAAAACTATCAAACAGGAAGGACACCTATACCAAAACCTCATCAGTACGTCACCATTATCAAAGACCAGAGACAGATAAAACCACAAAGATCGGAAAAAAGCAGGGCAGAAAAGCTGGAAATTCAAAAAATAAGAGCGCATCTCCCCCTGCAAAGGAGCGCAGCCCATCACCAGCAACGGATCAAAGCTGGTCAGAGAATGACTTTGACGAGTTGAGAGAAGAAGGCTTCAGTCCATCAAACTTCTCAGAGCTAAAGGAGGAATTACGTACCCAGCGCAAAGAAACTAAAAATCTTGAAAAAAGAGTGGAAGAATTGACAGCTAGACTAATTAATGCAGAGAAGGTCATAAACGAAATGACAGAGATGAAAACCATGACACGAGAAATACGTGACAAATGCACAAGCTTCAGTAACCGACTCGATCAACTGGAAGAAAGAGTATCAGCGACTGAGGATCAAATGAATGAAATGAAGTGAGAAGAGAAACCAAAAGAATAAAGAAGAAAAAGAAATGAACAAAGCCTGCAAGAAGTATGGGATTATGTAAAAAGACCAAATCTACGTCTGATTGGAGTGCCTGAAAGTGAGGGGGAAAATGGAACGAAGTTGGAAAACACTCTTCAGGATATCATCCAGGAGAAGTTCCCCAACCTAGTAGGGCAGGCCAACATTCAAATTCAGGAAATACAGAGAACGCCACAAAGATACTCCTCAAGAAGAGCAACTCCAAGATACATAATTGCCAGATTCACCAAAGTTGAAACGAAGGAAAAACTGTTAAGGGCAGCCAGAGAGAAAGGTCGGGTTACCCACAAAGGGAAGCCCATCAGACTAACTGCAGACCTCTCGGCAGAAACTCTCCAAGCCAGAAGAGAGTGGGGGCCAATATTCAA